>NC_040036.1:33526285-33588042 GCF_003713205.1 Coffea eugenioides | reverse complement strand
GCTCGCCAATTCTCATAAAAAAAAATGATGACATTGCCTGCATTAATCGCCAATTCTCATAAAAAAAATGATGACATTGCCTGCATTAATTCTAGTAACGGACTGAAGACAATAATTAATAGGTGACTATATGGTGCCTAAGGCACACAATAAAATGTGGACTTGGTACCATTATTTATTTTTGTGAAAGGATAAACCTATTTTGTAAGGTGGCGCAATTCATCATCATGAAATGAGTGGTAATTTTAAAGCATTAATAGTGAATTCACCTTCATTTTTAACGTTCATATCGCAAAGCCTATTAAAAAATTTCCACCAGCACAAATTCCACTTTTAATAGGTTCGAAAATTCACTCACAAATTTATCCACAAATCCCATTAACAAAAAAAAAAAAAAGAAAATGCAGAAAGTTATCAACGGAACTTCTATAGTGCGTTGATGCGACACGTGTTGGTTGGAGATTACTAGATGGGAGTGGGGTTAATCAAAGGTGGTATTTTAGTATTAAGCCCAAAAACCACCGGTAACAATGGTATTGACCCAATTTCTAGAGGAATTGACCCACATAAACTGTGAAAGATTATTTTCTCTGTCATTTAAGGCAATTTCTGAACAAGATTTAGGCGTATAATAAAGAAATTATCAACCCCAACCCCCAATATTATGCTAATATGCAATTGGAAAAAATTAAATGAATATTTACTTGAAGTTAAGAAGTGGATACCAATCGGTAGAAAGTGTTTATAACATACTCCGAAATGCCAAAGGACTTCCCAAAAAGTGGGAAGCAGGACAACATCTGAAATATAGTCCAAGTTTGAAGTGCTTTATGTCAAACATATTTCAATATAGAAAAAAAAAAATTACTGGTTAGCATATGTTTGTGCGCAGTATTTGTTGATTGGGAGACGGTTCTAAGGAGGCGGTTTTGCAACAAATAAGTAAACGGGATGTCGATTACTTGGAGTTGTATCTTATGCTGGAAAAATAATTAGACATGTCAGTTAAGTAATATTTCAATTTAAATAAAGTTAGTTAGGAACTAGAACTCGTAACATGGTTGGATATGGTTAGTGAATAGGATATGAATGTTGGGGGATAGAATACAACTAGAATTACTAAGACAAATTAAGCGTGACACTTTGAATTCAAATTTTACTAACATTGCATAATAACACCTTTGACTGATAATTTTTTTTTGATACGGAAACTGGAAAAATTTTATTAAGAAGAGGATAGATCCGTATTAATTGCGAAAGAAAGAAAAAATGGTGGAGAAAATCTCCAACTATAAATACCTAAAATAGAACTAGCATTACTATCTAAGAAATGAGGAGGCACAATTAGATTCCTAGAAATCCAATCAGCCTCCCAAGTGATGAAATTCTGTAAACTAAAAAAGATATCATCTAACAGCACTCCATAAGCTAAATCATCGGATTCTATATTTTTAAGCATGTTGATGATCTTCAAAGAGTCACCCTCTAAAACAATCTTAGGAACCTTCAACTGAAGTAACGAGGAAATTGCAGATATTGCAGCATAAGTCACTACAAGAAAACGGGCTTTTTGCAACGCTTTTGCTGTGGCACAAGGAGAAAGTGCGGTAAATAAGCAGCAAATTTCAATTTGTGCTGCAAATTTCACAACGGTTCCTAATTTTTACATAAAAACGACATAGTTTTAATAAAACCCATAAAAGATAGTTTCCTAGCACAATCCACATATCGATCCCTTGTAAAAAGGTATCGATAAGCCCCCCAAAGCAGGAAGGGGTTTATCTTTTACAAATCCGAAAAGGAAAAAACAAAACTACCTAGACCCGAATTCTTCCGCTCATCCAAAACCACTGCAGTACGCAACTCGGATAAGAGTTTGTCAATATTTTCACCATCTCTGCTTCAAATATAGCAGAAATCAAAAGCTCTTACGCCATCACTATTACAAAGAAAAAGGTAAAAATTCTTCCATATGATTTTCGATTTCTATGTTTTTTTCCCTCGTATGTCTTTGTGACCTGCACTCTTCTCTGTTGCATATATATTAATAACCCTAGGATCTTAACTGAATTTCGGTTAATAAGATTTGGCACAAAGCCCTAATTTGATTGGGCAAAGTAATTGGTCTTCCGTTGATTCTGAATTTTGTCAACCACAGTTGTCGAAATTCCTACAGCTGAAAGCTCGAACAAATTGACCCAACCATTTGAGTCATTGACTTCAAAAATTAGGTCTCGCGGCAACTAGAAGAGTCTGCCCCACTACAGCCCCTGTTCGTTGATATTGGTGTGTTCATGTAAGTGTTTCTTGTAATTTAATGTAATGCGGATTATCATGAGATCGCTGCTTTTATTATTACCTGTGTTCTGTTTTGTATGACAGTCAACAGATGCTACTGTATCTTTTCTTGTCTGCTCTGACTATGTAATGTCATAACGAATGTTTCTTCTATGGAATTTATCTGCAGTTAATCTAGATTGGATGAGAAAGACAAGGATATTACTCATCTGGAAATCACTTAACAATCAACAGTAGATTTTACTCTTGGTTTCTGTACTAGTAAAATGCGTGCCATGGACTAGATTTGCACGCTTGACATGATTTTCCAAATAGGTTGGCACAGATGCTAGTGCATCTTTATCTGGTTTGCTCTGGAAGTAGAGCTTGCATGTAGCGTTTATGTAACGTCATAACAAAATTTCCTTCTATGGCATTTATCTGAAGTCAATCAAGGTTGGATGTGAAAGATAGAGGATGTTACTCTTCTGAAAATCACTGAACAATCAGCAGTAGTTTGTAATAGGCACTAACAGAGGAATGACTGTTATACTCTCAGGTTAGTGGGCTAGTAAAATGAGTGCCTTGGACTAGACTTGCATGCTTCATGACTGTGATTTTCCAAATGGTTGGGCACAGTTTATTGGTAAATTTTTATTGCAGCAGCAAACTATGTTTATCGGATGCACTTGAAGAACAAGATTGTGAGAAGAGGCCTAACCTCCTGAAGTGCATTCTCAAAGTCCTATAGAAAACCAAAACCACAAAAAGATATTATTCCTTTCATCCTTCAGGTTATTAAAGTTCCATTTTTAAACTGTACAAGGAGGCAGTGCAGCGAGATTTATGTATTCCTAGATAGGTTCTATTCTTTAATTTTCTCTATGTGCTGTAAATTACCTTCACTGTTACGGGCCTCATATCCTCCTTTTTCAGCTTTGTGATTTCAAATCCCTGAGTAAGTGCCTCTCTCAGAGGGCCCATTGAAGCAGCCTTCACTAAGTTCTTCATGTAAGTGTTTCTTGCAATTAGGAATTTGTAAAACAATCTAGCTCCCCTGATTTATCTATGTTTCTTTTTCTTGCAAACAGAACACTGGTTTGCATATTGACATAAATTCACCACATTCTTTTGGCATTGAGAAGTTGGGTTAACTGTTAACATCGCATTCCACTATGAGCATAGAAAACTGGGATGCACATGCTGCACTTTATTTTTTATTTTTTTTGCATGTTAATAAACTGGGAAACTGTGCGTGCACATGTAACAATGAAGGGGTTTTTGACCACTTATACAAATTGGATTTATCATGGTGAAGATCCATGGGACTTCAATCAAGAAAATATGAACAATGGAGTGTTTAGGCGCATTGAAAATGATGACATGCCTGAAGGATCTAAGGAGAGATTTTGGGAAGATATTAAGGTATTTTGACTCACTATCAAAGTTAGCAACATTTTTTTTCTTTTTATTTCATACAATCTTGTAGCTTGTGAATGTTTAAACTTTTGTTTTGTAATTTTTGATAGAGAAATACATAGTTTTCCATTGAGTATTTGTATGATTGGGAAGACGAGCTGTTTTTGTTAAGATTTAGCCAGCTATTTAGGGGACATAATGTAGTAGAAGTGGTCTTAATTTTCAGTATCTGTGAAAAGGTTGAATTACAAATTCCGTTTCAGTATCTATTGTTATATTAACGTTTTCTTCATGCTTAATGGGCTGGGGTTATATGAGCAGGGGACTAATAGAATACACTTTGCAGCCCTGGACTTGATGGTACATTGGAAGCATACGGATTGGGAGATATGAAGATGTTTTTGAGAGATGTATGATGAAGTGCTGTACTTTTGAAGACAAGCACATTTTGGAATATATGAAACATCTTGTAATTGGAGCGAACAATATTAAATGATAAAGTTTGTAGAATTTGACTAAAACAATGTATGGTACTTTATTCTAGTGTATTGTGGAACTATATTTTTGTTATAATATTCGATTTTAGGATATTTGAGCATGATAATTATTGTACCATGAAAAAATTGATTTCTGGTCTTTATATTGGTGACTTTTTTGCGACGCAAGTTTTTGTCGCATGACATTGTGGACATTTTGTAGCGCATTTTTTGTGCCGCAAGTAGAGTGGTGACACTCAAATTGGCGTCACAAAGAGTGATGCAAATGTATGCGACATGTTGAAAAATTGTGTCGTTTTCTTTTGTAACGGCTACTTTTGTGGCACAATTTAATTCTGTCGTATTTGTGCCGCAAAAAGGTTTTTCGCGGCGGTTTTTGGACTTTTTGCAGCATATTTCTGGCGTCGTGAAAAGTCAGTTTTCTTGTAGTGAGTTTCAATTACTTTAGGAGAAAAGATACCTAAGATTTTGTGAAAAATACTAGTAACAAATTTGTCCCATTCATTCCTCACAACAATTCCAACTCTAAAGTTGTCGTCTTCATAGAATATTGCACCATCGAAGTTTGCCTTTAGAAATCTTGCAGAGGGCTTTATCCAATGAAGTTGAGCAGTGGAAGAGCATATTGGAATGTTTGGAAATGTGTTTATTTCATGGTATTTCTATAAGAAAATGATAGAGAGGGAGAGACCAAACTGAGAGGATCACGAGAGGAACCATCAAATAATGCATCATTTCGGTTAAACCATAGATTCCAAAGAATTATGGCTACCAATTCCATGTCCTGCTTTTTCAAAAGATGAAGAAGGCCAGACAACCAAGACGAAATTTGATCGGTAGAGTCTAATCTTATCTTTAGTGTAAGAAAGCTAAGGGCCCAAGGTTGAATTGCTACTGGACAGCACAAGAAAAGATGATTAACATCATCAATAGGGGCCTTACATAAAGAACAAGTAGGATCAAAATAGACTCCACGACTGTTCAACTTGGAAGTTATAAGTAGAATGTCTTTGCAAATTCACCACAAGAATATTTTAACTTTACTTGGTATGTTGAGTTTCCACAAGCAGGGCCAAATATCATCCATAGAACCATTACTACATGAAGCTACATCTTGTCAATTTATAGATTATATTTTGATAAGATGATAGGCAATTTTCACTGTGAAGGAGCCATTTTTAGAATAGTGCCAAATGAGCTTTTCTTGATTTCGTCTATCACCCAATGGAATACTCATAATCAACTCGATCACATCTAAGGATAGCAACGGGGGCGGTGCCCGCGGGGGGCTATTAGGGCAGAGGTTGGGGCGGGGGGTGGGGGGAATTTTTCCCCCCATTTAGAAACGGGGCAGGGGGCCCACCCGTTTGGAAAAAAAAGAGAGATATATATATGTACATAATTATATATCTAATGATATTATCAATTATACATGTCTATTAATAAAAATTATTAATTATTTATACTAAATTTATTAATACATTTATATTAAATTCCTAACTACACTTAATACAATAACACTTTTTTCTAAAAAAAAACACAATAATAATTTAGTGATTGTATTTGTATCAAAAGTAAAAACAATTATTTTAGTTATATTGGTTTTATCATATTAGATTGTATTCAAATAACTTTTGTTTAATTATTTTTATGAGTTTCAATTGTAAAGTTACAATGAATAATAATTTGGTAATGTGTTGATATTTTAGTACTTGATTACTTGCTCAAATTTAATTATAATGAAATTATATAATAATTATTTTAACCCCGTGGGGGAAGCGGGGCGGGGGCGGAGGACGGGACGGGGACGGGGGGAATTAATAGGCAACGGGGCGGGGGTGGGGGAGGGGTCACCCCTAATCACATCCTGCCAAAAAAGCTCTTGAAGCAAATCATATTTCCATTTCCTGCTATTTTCATCAATTAAACAATCTATAGTGGAGATTTCTAGTAGCACATCAAAACGAGATATAATTTTGAAATTAGAAAGACGTGGAGTCCACCTATCTTTCCAAATTTTGATATGATTCCCGTTTCCATCTCACCATCTACTACCAAAAACACCTTTGATTGATAACTAAATAGTTAAAAAAATATATCTACTTATTTTGTTTACTCAACAGTTATGTGAACTAAAACATAAAAAAAGAAGGTCAATTATTATATTAGTGTTATATTTGTAATATTAGTTCCCTATATAGTAGGTTGCCGAGTTGGGCATATTTATATTCTACCAAGTAAATGCCCTATCTTTTCGAAACGTGGCAAAAAATTTGTGTTTGTTTTTTTGGTAGATTTCATTCTTTTTCTTTTTTGGTAACAATTAATTTACTATTCATTTTCACTTCATTATTTATAGTAAATTTCAATCAATCATCAATTACTTACCCTATATGCATTTCTATTAATTATACCTTTATTTTTTTCAATCAACTTATAGCTTTCCTTTTTAATTAGGCACTCGTTAATATATATATTAGGTGTTAAATTTTTAGAAATATAAGATGAATTAGGGAAAGCATATAAATGTAAGGGAATTAATTAGAAAAATATATAAATAAAAGAAAAAGTAGTAATTGTTACGTATATACATGGCAGGTTAGATGGAATGCAGGTGTGTTAACGATTACCCATAGGTCACCCATTAGAAATACTCATCAAAATTTGGATTAATTTTTTTTTCCTTTCATTGCAATCATTACTACCATTTTTCCTATTATTTATTACTATACCTTCATGTTTCTAAATACCAATAAATGTATTACTCTCTTACTTTTTATTTGATTGTGCTAATTATAGCTTTCCTTTTACTTAATCAATTAGTCAATCGATCAATCAACCCATGATTTTAATTCTCTTTTCAATCACACGATCTTTCTTTTATCCATCATTAGGGAGATTTACAATTAGTCACATATTTGTTATGTGTACAATAATTATGCAATCATAAGCACAAACTAATGCAATTTTAATAATTTTGCATATATGCATTCATATTGTATTGCAACACCTTTAATAATTCATTATATGGTTAGAAAAGCCAAAAAAAATCGAGTATTACCTAGACCTTAGATAGTCCCCAATGTATACCCTGATACTGTATGAAATGATTTTAAACCCGTTAATATATATACTGATTGCATATGAAGATTCATCCCTAGTTTAGACCTCTTAGATAGTTTGCAAGCATTATATTCCCTTTTTTTAATTTCTTATTTAGTTTACCTTATTACCATTTATGATTTTTTTTTAATTTAAGCAACATCTTCCAATATTTTATCACCATTTTAAGTTAGTTCATTTTTAGGAGATAGTAGTATAAGTGTGGTAGTTTGTCCAAATAACTTTGAATACGCATATACAACCCAAAAACAAAATGATAGCTGTTTATATTCTTATCACTCAACGATGATAGTGTTATGTAATTTAAATGATTGAGATCTATCGCCATCCAAATATAAATTTAATATGAGGGTATGATAACTAAAAATGACTATAGAATCCCCCTAAATACTAAATAATGCGAATAGAGATATTCCCTCAAAAACTTGTAAAGTACTTAATGTGTATACGGGTAAATTCTTGCAATAGTGAAAGGAAAATATCTTACTAGCCTTGAAATTTTGGCCCGTGTACTGACTTTTGTTAGCTAAATTAAACTATCTTGGAGTGAAGACATAAAATCGGCGGCAAATATTGAGAGAATTGTGAACATAGCTAACTTATCTAGCGTACACATTTTTTTCCGAGTTTGAATTCTCTCACTTACACTACAAAAAGAAAAAACTATCATACATTTAACTTCCAACTAACAATGATGTATAGGTAATAAATTATATGCATGGGATATTCCCATAAATAAATGAAATATATTTACACGACAAAGAGTAAATTCTTAAATTAAGAAGAAATAATATTATAGTAGCTGTCAATTTGTTTATATGACTTTTTGGTTTGTCTTTATTCATGACAACCAATTATGTTATTTTGATGTAAACATATCCAAAAACGGTTGAATACAATGTGGGACATTATTATTATTACTCGGATACCTCAATATTTATAAAATTGATTAAATTGGAATCCAATTGGATTCAACAGTATTTTGAAAAAACTATTTTTGTTGTTCAAGTCTACAGTGATAAACTTTAAAAATAACCTCAAAAATAATTTAAAAATACAACATATCTCAAATACATTAAAAAAATAATTAAAAAATTTCCCTAATTCTTCTTCCCCACACTACCCACTACAACCACCACCACTACCCATCACTGTCCACTACCACCGCCATCACCCCCACACCCATGACCCTCCTTCCTCTCTCCTCTCTCTCTCTTTTTCTCCCTTTCTCTCCTCCCTCCTTCCTCTTATTCTCCTTCTCCTTTCTCCTTCCTCCTCTCCCTTGTCTTTCCTCCCTTCTCCCTTCCCTTTCCCCACCCCCTAATCCCCCCTTCCCTCTACTGACTGTGGGCTTCTTGGTCGTGACCAGAAAGGTTGCAGCCAGAAGCCGCGACTAGTGGCTTCTGGTTGCAACCAAGAAGGTCACAGCTGAGGTCTCAGATGGAGTCGCGGTTACCATCCACGATTAGGAGAGGGGTTTGAGGGTCGGAAACGAGAGGGACGGGGGAGAAAAGGAGAAGAAAGAGGAGGGAGAAGGAAGAGGAAGGGGAGAAAGAAAGGGAGAAGGAGAGGGAAAAAAGAGGGAGAGACAAGAGAGAGGAGGGAGGGGGTGATGGCGGTGAGTGGTGGTGGTGGGTGGCGTAAAATTTTTTAAAAATACCCCAAAAAAGTTGTAAATTATAAAAATATCCCAAAAATGTATTTTAAAAAGCCCTAAAAATACTTTTAAAAAACCCCCCAAAAACATCTATAATACAAGTTATTTATATATATAGTTACCGTAAAGTTTTTAAAAGATACCCCAAAAGCAGTTAGTCCAAATGGAGTCTTGAGTTTTGAGGTTAAGGTGTAATGATTGACCACAATTTAGGTCAAAGTAAAACTTGGCCAAAAGTTTAGTGGGTTAAAATATAATTTTAAAAATTAATCATCTTCCCTGATCCTCACAGTTGCAATGGTGAACTGTCAGCCCCTTAGGACGCGTTCTAGATGGAACGCGCGCAACCGTGGTAGATTTCGGTCAGTCATGGTCAAGTTGGAAGGCTGAAGGTGAACTGGTGGGGAAAAACTTGGACATGTGTTTGATGATGTATTCCATACCTATGTATGGGTTTGGAAAAGTTTCAAGGCTAGGAAATGTCTCTAAATTAGTGGGGAAATGAGGGGTGTCTCTACTAGCGGTCCGAAATTTTTAGCTAGGACTACTATAGAGAGGGATAACTATAACTAAGCCAAGTCAATACCAAGGGCTGGGGGCTAAGGCTTTATGGGTTATTTCGGATGGTTCCAAGCATTTGGAGCCGTGGTGCCTAAGTTGCTAAGTGTTGGGGCAAGTTGGGCACGGAACTAAGCAAATGGCGAGAAGCTGGGTGCGCGAAACTGTGTGACCATTGCCTATGCGCTCCAAAGATGAACGTTGGGACTGTCTGGCAGTTGCTAGTCGTTTGCTGGAGTTGCGGATGGTTATCAGTCAACTCAGACACGTTCTTATCGGTTTCCTGACTTCATGTACATTCGGGTCGGACCAACGGTTGGGTCTTGTCAACTATAACAATGCATATAAATAAATGGCTAGGTAAGGTCTAAAGGTAGATAGTGAGAAACACCCTTAGATGTTCTGCACGCCAAATGTTTGTAGAATTGTCCTTGTAATCTCTATAGTGAAATACAAGGTTGGCCGTTTGGTTGTAACTTGTGCATGTTGTTCCTTTGTTTTTGCCTAAGTATTCTAAGTTGAATACTTGTATGCAAGTGTCAATGTAAGGGCTGACTGGAAGCGCGGCTTATCAATGTCATTACATGCTTGTTAGGCTAGCAAGCGTAAACACCTCGTAATAGTTTGGTATCAAAGCACGGCTTTGATCTATTAGACTGTGCTTTTGTTATGTGTTTTGTTGGTTAATGATGGTTGGACACAGGAATTCTATTGCAATGCTAGGAATGGTTGCAATGTTAGGAATTTGCATTTGAGGACTTGATGCAGTGTCTGGGAGATGGCCCAGAAGGCTTCAACGTCATAGAAGTTCTATTGCAGACTAGAGAGATGATCAACACCCTGACTGCACAGATGGATGAAACCAAGCAGACAGTTTCTTTCGTTGGAGATGTTGAGATACTAAGGAATGAAATGACTTCGTCCCATACAAAGATCGTGACTTTACAATCGAAGATCAATGTGTTAAAGAAGGCAGTCGGCTCTTGTAACACACAGACCTTTCAAAAATCTTCGAAGGGAAAAGTGAAAGTCCTAGATCCGAAACCGTACCAAGGTAGTAGGAGTTCTAAGTATTTGGAAAACTTTCTGTGGGATTGTCGAGTAGTACTTCAAGGCTATTGACATTCCTGAAGTAGAAAAGGTATCAATTGCATCAATGTACCTTAGTGGTGATGTAAAGTTATGGTGGAGAACAGTGCAATCAGATCTACCAAATCCAAGATCGGCACTTGAGAAGTACTGAAGGAGGAATTGAAGAAACAATTCCTTCCCACGAATGTTTCATGAAAAGTTAGAGGTGTATTGTGAAACTTGAAGCAGAATAAGAGCATACACGAGTACTTACAGAGTTCCAAGCCTTGATGTTAGATGTAAGGGAAATGTCTGAGGAAGACAGACTCTACATCTTCATCCATGGACTTCAACCGTGGGTACAGATGGAGTTGCAGTGACAAAATGTTCAGACCGTGTCTCAATCACTTGCTACTGTCGAGAAGTTGATAGACTTCAAGTCCATAGGATCCAAAAGTGAAAAAAAAAAGAAGGGCAAGGATAAGGCTAAGGGCTCGAAAGGTGGTCAATTCTCAAAGAAGAATAAAAAGAAACAGACAGTGACAACGACCGAAACTAGCGGTGTTTCCTCTTCTAAGAAGAAGCAAACATCCAACCCTAAAAAGGATGGCTGCTATACCTGTGGAAGACCACACTTAACTCGCAATTATCCAATAAAAAGGACCAGAACATTAGTGCCTTGGTGGCAGAAGGCAATAGTGACCAGTTGGAGGTCCAGGATGCACGGGTCAACCCCATGTAATTCTTGAACGCCATCACAGATACTAATGTCCGTACTCTTTACAATGGTTTGATGTATGTGCAAGTTACATTGAATGGTAACCATATATTGGCGATGGTTGAAACGGGAGCATCATATAGTTCTATGATGGAAAAAGTGGTGAGTCGGTTCCGGTTACAGTTGAAAGACTTGGGTTTCAAAATTGAAGGCCGTAAACTCTAAAATCAAGCCAGTGCTAGGCATGGCGACTGTAGAATTGGAGTTGGGGCCATGGAAGGGTTGGTGCAATTTCATGGCAAGTCAATGGATGATTTTGACTTGATTCTAGACAAAGATTTCATAGTTGCAAATAGGATCTATCCAATTCCGCACTTGGATGGCGTCATGGTGAATGATGGCTAGAGTCCAGGCTTTGTTCCTGCAGTAAAGTTGCAGAAACAAAAGAACAATCAACAAAAGAACATGGTATCAACGATAGAGATTGAGTCATATCTTCTGAGGCGTGGTGAAGTTGTGCATATTGCTGCATTGGTGGAAACCAAACCTAACATGTACCAGGAAGTACCCAACGCCATGGCCCATGTTCTAGAGAAGTTTACATATATCATGCCTGCAGAGTTTTCGAGATAGCTTCCTCCATCCTGTGCTGTGGAACACAAGATCGAGTAGGTTCCAAGAGCCCAACCACCTACCCAAACTTCTTATCGCATGTCCCCGATAGAGTTGGCTGAGTTGCGATACCAACTTAATGAATTGCTAGATAGCCAAGCGCTGAGACCGTCAAAGTATCCGTACAGTACTCCAGTGTTATTCCAGAAGAAGGCTGACAGAACGCTGAGGTTCTGTGTAGACTATTGTGCCTTGAATAAGATCACGATAAAAAACAAGTACCCATCCCAAATGTGTACAACTTGTTCGACGAGCTAGTGATGGCACGATTTTACACTAAAATTGATTTGCGGTCTGGGTATTGGCAAGTCTGAATAGCCCCAGGAGATGAGGAAAAGACGACGGTAGTGACGTGCTATAATTCCTTTGAATTTCTCGTTATGCCATTCAGTTTGACGAATGCACCTGCTACCTTTTGTGGACTAATGAATGATGTCTTGTACGATTTTCTTGATAAGTTTGTCATAGTGTACTTAGATGATATTATTGTGTATTCGAAATCCTTGAAGGACCATATAGATCAGAGGGTAATATTCTGCAAGTTGAGGAAATACGAACTCTATGTAAAGTAAGAAAAGTGTGAGTTTTACAGGGAGCAAATCACTTTTCTTGGCCATGTATTGAACAATGGTCGGATCCAGATGGATCGCAGGAAGGTTGAGGCGATTCTTGACTGGCTTGCACCCCAGAAAGTCGCAGAACTAAAGTCATTCGTTGGTTTGGCCAACTACTACAGGCACTTCATCCAGGGATACTCAAAGATGACCTACTAAAGAAGGATAGACCGTGGCTGTGAGATTATGAGTGCGAAGATGCATTCAGAATGCTGAAAATAGCGGTTGCTTCTGTGCCAGTGTTGCAACTTTCAAAAGCTTTTGAAGTGCATACTGATGCTTCAGATCGTGCGATTGGAGGCGTACTTATGCAGGAGAAGCACCGGATTGCATTTGAAAGTAAAAAGCTAAAAGAATGCGAGCAAAGATATAGTACGCATGAGAAAGAAATGACAGTTGTTGTACATTGTCTCAAGATATGGAAGCACTATCTATTAGAAACCAAGTTTGTGGTGGTGACTAATAACATGGACAATACTTACTTCAAGACACAGAGAGAGTTGACGCCGAAGCAAGCTCGTTGACAAGAGTTTCTGGCTGAATTTGACTTTGACTGGATTCATAAGTTAGGAAGGGAGAATGCAGTGGTCGACATACTTAGTAGAAAGTATGTCGAAGAATACATTGTTGTGCTTAGCACTGTTGAGACGGACTTCAGGGACAAGATCAAGTGGGAGTCCCCGAGTGACCCAGTTTATCAAAACTTGGTGTTCGTGAAGTCAAAGTTCGTCGTTATTGGCTGGAGGATGACTTACTATTTTACCAATAGTGGTCAAGCATATGTTCCAGCAGGAGGGGGACTTAGGCGACAGTTACTACGAGAGACTCACAATGCTTCTTGGATTGGTCATTCTAGAGTTGAACGAATGCGGGCATTATTGTCGCGTAGCTTCTATTGGCCAAAGATGGAAGAGGATATTGAAGCATACGTGAAAACTTATCTTGTTTGTCAACACGACAAGATGAGAGGAAGAAGGAGCCAGGCTTGTTGCAGCCTTTGCCGATCTCTGATCAACCATGGCAATCAGTTTCTATGGACTTCATTTCGAGATTCTCTAAGGTCGATGCTATGGCTTTTGTCTTTGTAATTATTGACAGATTTTCTAAGTATGCTGTGTTTGTTGGTGCACCAAAGGAGTGATCGGTTGATGTTGTCGTTGAGTTATTTTTCAGACATGTTATGATGTATTTCAGATTACCCAAAGATATCATAAGTGACAGGGACATGAGATTCATAGGTAGATTTTGAACCGTGATGTTCGGGTTGCTAGGTTTCGAACTGAAGTTCTCAACTGCCGCATACTCTTAGACCGATGGACAAACGGAGAGGATCAATATCTTGCTAGAAGAATACTTAAGGCATTACGTGACGACAAGTTAGAAAAATTGGCTGGAGTTGCTGGATACTGCATAGTTTTACTACAACCTGCACAAGTTATTCGTAACTAAGTTGAGTCCATTTGAGTTAATGAACAGGCAACAACCTCTGACTTCACCTGAAGTTGCTCTTCAAGAGTTAGTTTGTTGATGACACAACAACGCATGAAGAAGTACGCAGACCAACATAGATCGGACTTAGAGTTCCAACTGACTCCCCAGATTTGAAAAAAAGTAAATAACAAGACAGTCCATCGTGGGATCATCCCTGAGTACAATAGACCATTTGAGGTAATCAAGAAGGTGGGTCATATAGCTTATCGTTTGAAACCACTTGACAAACTCAAGATCCACCTGACCTTCCATGTGAGTTTTCTGAAACCCTTTTACCAAGACGAGATGGATGGAGGACGGAGGCAAGCAAAGTGTGCCTCGCCAGTGATCCGCAAGCAATTCCAGAATGATGTGAAGGCTTTGCTGGATTACAGAATGATGGGACAAAGAAAAAAGAATAGATGGACAAACTATCTGATCCATTGGAACGGTGAAACAAAATTAGATGCTACTTGGGAACGGGATGTTACCTTGTGACAGTTTCAAGATAAGATTGCTGAGAACTTGAAGAACGTGCGAAAGCAAACCAAGTTGACGAGGGCGTCAACCTCTTCAGGTGGGGTGGTTTATCAGCCCCTTAGGGTGCGGTCCAAACGAAAAGTGCACGACCGTGGCAGATTTCGGCCGATCATGGTCAAGTTGGAAGGCCGAAGATAAACGGGTCGAGAAAAGTTTGGACACATGTTTGATGATGTTTTTCATGCCTATGTATGGGTTTGGGAAAGTTTCAGGGATAGGAGATGTCTCTAAGTTAGTGGGGGAATGAGGGGTATCTTTACTAACGGTCCGAAGTTTTTAGCCAGGAATACTATATAGAGGAATAACTGTGACTAAACCAAGTCAAGACCAAGGGCCGGGGGCCGGGGGCCAAGGGTGTGGTACGACTAGACTTTGTGGGTTATTTCAGATGGTTCCAAGCATTTGGAACCGTGGTGTCTAAGTTGCTAGGTGTTGGAGCAAGTTGGGCACGAAACGTAGCAAATGGTGGGAAGTTGGGCGCGCAAAATCGTGCGACCGTTGCCTGTGCTTGCAAAGACGAACGTTGGGACTGTCTGGCAGCTGCTAGCCGTTGTTGGAGTTGCGGAAGGTTACCAGCCAACTCAGACACGTTCTTATCGATTTCCTAACTCATGTACATTTGGGTTGGACCAATGGTTGGGTCTTGTCAACCGTAACAATGCCTATAAGTAAATGGCTAGGCAGAGACTAAGGGCAGATACTAAGAAACATCCTTAGATGTTCTGCACGCCAAGTGTTTGTAGAATTGTCCTTGTAATCTCTATTGTGAAATACAAGGTTGGCCGCTTGGCTTTAACTTGTACGTGCTGTTCCTTTGTTTTGTCTGAGTGTTCTACGTTGAATACTTGTGCACAAGTGTGAGTGTGAGGGCTGACTGGTAGTGCGACTTACCAGTGCCATTACGTGCATGTTTGGCTAGCAAGAGTAAACACCTCGTAACACGAACACTGGTCGCCCATCTTCAACCACCATCTAACACTTCTTTTCAAGATCAATTCTTGCCCAACACTCATTTTATTCGCTTGAGTCATGATTATGGCATCACTTTTCTTCAGTTTAAACCCTTTGACGATACAAAAATAAGGTCACAATTGAAATTCTGATTCGAAAATTTGAAACTTTCGAGGATTGCCTCCTGCTATGGGCTTTTCTCAAACTCGATCATATGCCCAAACAAATTCATCAACCAACACTCACTCTGCCCTTGGGGCACCCAATTAACCCCTTTAAAACAATTTTGAAGACACCCGAAACTAGGGTTGGGCAAAAATACTTGTTAATCCAAAAATCTGACATATCCGATTCGATTCGATTCAACAAATAGGGTTCCGGTGTGTATTATTTGATCGGGTCAAAAGAAAGTTGGATAATTACTTGTATGCGGCATTAGGTGGAGTCACCTGATTAAGAATCCGTGGGAACCCGACCCTTCCCACATATATATTTTTTATTTTTACACACATATTACAAAATAATACTTTTGGAGCTAAATAAGTAATTTCATTAAACAAAATACATTATAAATATGAAAAATAAAGTTTATTTATAAGATTCATTTATAGATGTCATGATTTCTTTTTTTTAAGGAAACAGTTTAATTAATATAGAACATATATTTGTAAAAAGGTACTATTTATTTGAATTTTCATTGATTTTGAATTCTTTTAATTTTCTTTTCTCGTATTCTCTTTGCATGTTCATTTTTTATTGAGAAAAAATCTTTATTAAGTTTTAGATGAATATTCAAAATACAAAATTAAATTACTATAAATTATTTTTTAAAACAATTAAATGATAACCAGCGTGATGCAAATATCTGTTAACTCAACCCTACTTTAATGGAAACCCACTCATATACGGGATGGTTAAAGGTCAAAAGATAGCTGTCTTGCAAGGTACGGGTCTAGTCAGCCAAATGAAGCATAGAACGAGTACTACTTGACTTGTACCTACCCCTACCCAAAACAAATCTTAATAATCATAAAATAGCAACCTGCACTTGCAAAATCCAATTTTCAATTTTCTCCTCAGAATTTAGCATCAAATTTTACAAAAATTACACAAAAACAATCCAATCAACAAATAAATACTCAAGCATTGAATTGACATTATACTGTATTTGTGCAGCACCGAATTGACATTATCTGACTTGTATGTATGGCAAAATAAAGGAACTATGAAGAGGATGGGGAGGAGGGAGAAGGATGCTCAGAGTAAGGGAGGAGATGAATCGGAAAATTTAGATATTTTTTCTTTTTATTTTCTATATTTTCTATTAACCGGATTTATAGGTAACTAGAGCTGTTAATCGAACCGAATAACTCGCGAGCCGAGCTCGACCCGGCTCGACAAGGGCTCGGCGCGGCTCGTTTACAGAGAGAAACAATCCGAGCTCGAGCTCTACTCAGTATTCGTTTAATATATGCTCGGCTCGTTTAAGCTCAGTAGGCTCGAAGAGTAGGGGCAATAACATCATTTCATTGTGTATGTGGTACTCTAACCTAAGTCATTCTCCCGTTTGTAACCATAATTTTTCTTTCCTCTTTTGGTCTTACCTTCTCCCGTTCCACAGCCGTAGCCACAGTCGCACGCCAGCACCCTCCATTTTTACCACCGTCACCGAGTCACCATTCACCAATTCATCCATCATCTCACCTCCATCAGGACCATCACCTATCCGTCCACTATCTCACCGCCAGGCGTTATCCCTAATTTTTTCTTTCCTCTTTCGATCTTTCCTTTTCCCGTTCCACAGCCGCAGCCGCACCCTCCATTCTTACCACCGTCACTGACTCACCAATCCATTCATCTCACCTCCATCACCAATCCGTCCACCATCTCACTGCCATCATTCAATCCACTTCTCGTGAATCCGTGAGCACCGCCATACGGAGCAACCTCGGTAAAGCCAGGGGCCTCTACCATATCCCGATTCCTTGCATAATCTGGTAACCATTTCTTCTCAATTTTTGCAATTTATTTTGGTTTTAAGAGGTTGTGTGGGTTTTGGTTAATGGTGGATAGCCCCGTATCCCATATGGCTTCCCCGTATCCCGTTGGCTTCCTGTGTTTTATCTCGAATTTCACCTGCACGGATTGCTTATGCATCGCTTAGTGGACTTTTGGTTTCAAATAGCATGTCTTTTACCCGTTAAATAACCTTTTTTTTACCCATTGTTCTGGATTGTTGCATAAGTGTCAAATTTCGCCTGAAATGCTCACATATTCTTCTATGAGATTACGTGTATCACTACTGCGTTACCTTCCTTCGACACCTGAAGCTGGAGTTTGACGTTTCATTTCGTTCAGACCATGGAATAGTTGCTGCGATTAAACTTAATGTCTCTAAGAAAATAAAGAAGGAAACATCACTTTTTGTCTCTGTGCTCTTTGATTTCTGCATTTTCTAATCCATGTTATAGAACTGACTGTTGATGATACCAAACATTTTGTTAAAAGAAATCCAAAGTATTCAATTCCCATACATTTAACTCTTCCTGGTTAAAATGTAACTTCCTCTATTGATGTCCATAAATTTCCTCGAAAAAGCTTGCGAATTGCAAAAGTTTCCACCAGTCGTCTTAAAATGGCACTCTAAACCGTCTGCTATGATACTTTTGATAAGCACAGTTATACTTCCAGGAAGGGCAAGTAGGTATGCATCATGGACCATGAAAATGCCAATTTCCAGAAATCAATTACAGCTTTGACGAGTTGCAAACTTCTTGGACTATGAAAATGCCAGTTTCTAGCAATGAAATGATAGCTTTCACGATCTGCAACTTCTTATTGATTAATGAATACTGAAAAGTACGTATCAGCCCAATCTTGCCTCTCTTCGTAGTACCTGGAAAAGATTTAACAGTCAACCATAAGTGACAGAACTTTAAAAGCGCTAGCCATATAACAAACAGTGGACAAAACTTTAACAAAGCTAGTCATTTTCTTTTCTTTAGCATGTGATATTTCTTCATGTTTTGCACTTTTGTTTAAGCTTGACAGTGAAAACATTTTTCAACCTAGAAGATTATGCAAGGCAAAACTTTCTTCATTTTAGTTTCTTCATTTCAGCAAAATTAACTTTTTGTTTGGACTACCATTTTAAGAGTTTTTCACTGTTATTTCATTAATCTGAATGTAAGCTTGAGAATTGAGATAGGAACAAGTTAAACAAATGTTAAAACTGGCTTGAAGTGGGCATTATTTCTTGGAATCTGTTTTATTACTTTTGTACCTTATTTCTTAGAAATGTCATTCTAAATATCTATTTTGGCTAATCAGAATCTGTATTGGTTATTAAATGTGTTTTGATTAAGGAATGTACAGCTCTCCATTCAACTCATTTCAAGGTTCATCATCAAGTCCTGTGATGGAGCAAAATAATGAAGACGTGAACAATTGAACTACAACGAAAAAAGAGCTGATGAGATGAGTGAAAAAGAGATAGAAATGATAAAAGATGAGGGCAATGAAGAACGACAGCAAGAGATGGAGATGAAGGAGCTGGTCCTTTTGAGAAAAAACAAAGGAAGAAGAAATCTAGCATATGGGATGAAATGACAACAATAGTGCTAGATAATGGGACGGTCAAAGTGAAATGTAACAATTGCAAGGAACTTTTTGTCAAGAGTGCAACCGAAGCCATATCTCAGCACAAGAGACACTTGAATTCTTGCCTACAAAGAAAGATAGCCATTGGAAAGCAAAGCAAACAAAAGCAACAAGTGTTGTCATTCATCGAAGGCCAAAGTAATGGTATCACTTCCATCACAAATTTCTTGTATGATCATGCCAAGGTAAGAGAGCTTGCATCACACATGAGTACCCCTTTTCTATAATAGATCATGTAGTTTTCAACAAATTCATGAAAGCGGCTTCTCCATTTTATAATTGTTAAGAAAGATTGCATTAGTACTTATAAAATTGAAAAAAGGAACCTGAAATCATTGTTGAAAGGTGCTGGTAGGATTAGTATTACCACAGATTTGTGGACATCTGGTCAAAAAAATTCAATATATGGTTGTGACTGGTCATTTTGTTGATTTTGATTGGGTGCTACAAAAACGTGTTGAATTTTTGTAATGTTCCTCCTCCTCATACTGGAGTTATTATAGCTGATACTCTAAGTAAGTGCTTTATTGATTGAGGGATTGAGAATAAGGTTTCTAACATAACTGTTGATAATGCTTCATACAATGATGTGTGCATTAGGAGACTTAGAGAGGATTTTTCTCTAAAAAAGAGATTGAGTATTGGAGGAAAAATTTTCATGTTAGATGTTGTGCACATATACTTAATCTCTTAGTGCAAGATGGTCTTGGTCAACTTGGTGGTGTGATTGATGTTGTTAGAGAAGGGATAAAGTACTTGAACAATTCTGAATCTAGGCTTCTTGAATTTGCCAAAATTAAAAAACAGCTTCAATTGCCCTCTAGAAAGCTAATTTTGGACTGTCCAACAAGATGGAATAGCACCTATTTGATGTTAGCTTCAGGTTTAGAGTTCAAGGATGTTTTTTCAAGATATGCAGACATTGACCCTGGATTTCACTATGTTTTTACTGATTTTGAGTGGATGAAAGTGAAAGAAGTGTGCAAATTTCTAGGAATATTTTATGAAATCACTGATATGATTTCCGGGTCCGAGTATCCAACGGCTAACATTTTCTTGTGGAGCTCTATAGGATTAAAGAGCTTTTAAATGAAAAAGCTCTTGACCCTTTTTAGCATCTTCGGGTTATGGCTGGAAGTATGTCTGCTAAATTTGATAAGTATTGGGGGAAAAGTAATGTACTGCTATCTTTGGGTGCAATTTTGGATCCGAGATACAAAATATTTCTTATTAATCATACTTTTCCGGTGATTTATGGTGAGGATGCAGCTCCTAGATTCGTGGCTGAAATTAGAGACACTCTTTATGAGCTTTACAATGAATATGTTGATTGTCACATAGTTTCCCATTCTGAACAATAACAGAGGCAGGTTGTAAAAGGGAGACAAAATGAAGGTTCTAGTTCTTCTAGTAAGAAACAGAAAATGACTGGACCTGCCGTTTTAACTAGTAAAGAAAAGTTGCACATGCATGTGAGTGAAATTAACAGGGCTCCACCACAAAAATCAGATTTAGATGTTTATTTAGAGGAAAGTAGGTATTGTGACGCCCCCACTTCTCCTTAAGGTGAACCAAAGAGTATCCACGGGACGCCTGCCCAACTCTTATCAGGACTCGGTACAATTCCCGTTCAACCTTATTACAATACTAGCTATCACGACAAGATGAAGTAAAAAAGATAAAGTCGCTTCTATAAATAATATTCAAACTTACACCACGAGTTCCAAAATACATCAAATTTCCAAAATATACAACTGCCAAAAGTCTAGTCGATTATATTTGGAACCCTAATACAAAAGTACAACAAAAGGATTTCTCCGAGTTTCACTCCATATCTATGCCTGTTAAGGAAAACAAATCTACGGGGTGATTAATTGCTCGTGAAGCCAAAAAACACACATACAAGCACGTTGTCCAATTAACAAGAAAACGATAATATTCGAGTAATTAACAATTCAAGCGGAATGTAAACAGAAACAATTCAAGGATATGGGAGCTCTCAAGAGCTATTGTCCACTGGCACGATCAAGAACCTCCACGAGTTGACACTCCGTCAATCGGGTAGGTCATAGTCCGTAGAAGCTTCACTTACGCGTTCCCCGTCCACCATACATACCGCACCGGGCCCGAACATCATTTATAAGGTGATACTCCACGAGTATGTCAAGCGAGATCTTTCAAATAGATCAAACTTATCATGTTATTCTCATGACTCATCGAGATTCCCGACCAAACCCATGCCGGCTCGAGTTCCAAGGTCGACCTATGAGTTTGGGCCCCCATGTAACATTTATGAGTGGAAGAGATTCACTCCAACGATGTATGCAGCCATAGCATACTATTTCATGTCATTCAAGCATTCGATACATTCAATCATTCATTTCATCTCATTCAAGTCATTCATGATCCATTCATTTCATTTCAATTAATTCAATCATGAGTCATTCATTTCAAATGAGAACGAGTGCGGTAAAATACACACTCGACTCCATTTTCAAAATCTCCAATCATTAATAACAGTTAAGCATGTATCAAGTTCCCATACACTTGACACTCACCAAGTAATTCAAGAAGTAAAGCACAAGCGGTTGTTTAGGCGTCTCCTGTGAGATCCTCTTGAAGGTCCTCTTGAGTGCCTGAGTAATAATAATGAACTATTACACACTATCGTTTAAAACCCCTACTTATCGAGAAAGATTGCACTCGTGTACAATTTAAGAAGATATTATGAGAATGAGCCTTAATTACTTGTAAATCGAGGCTCAAAAGTGGGGTTTTAATAATACAAGGAATTTCGATTTTCATCTTTGAAATCAAATGTAAAACGATCAAGCAATATCGAGGGAAAATGGTGAGTTCTAAAAACTCAATTTTCTTTAAGTTCGGAAATTTCAGATTTGATAAGCAATTTTTGAAAAACCGTATCTCATTCTCTGTAGGTCCAAAATTAGAAAACTTGGTACCGTTGGAAACTACTTCCAAAGTACTAAAAGTTCTTAGAAGACATTTTTCCATGATTCCAAATAGATGACATTCAAAATTCGGTTCAAAGTTGCTGTTTTGGGCTACCAAGACAATTTCGGGGTTGGTTTTTGGCCAACTTTGGAAATTCGGAAAAATTCACAAAATGTGAACTAGCCTCTGAAATTTGGAACTCAATTATAGTTACAAACAAAGTTTAAAACACAACAAACAGAACAAGAATCGGAGTTTTGAGTGCCAAGATATAGCAGCTCAAATTTGCTGAAATTTTCTCACTGAATAAGGATTTTCCAGATTTGAAACATGAAATTTGGGATTTCAGTTGAGCATCGAAATGGACTTGGAATGGCACCAAATTTGGTAGTATTACCCTACCATAGAAGGGCTATTCCTCTGTCAAATTTCATGCAAAAATTCATATGGAAGGTCAGTTAACAAAGCCGCTAAAGTTCCAAGAATTTCCAAGGCAAATCTGCCTTGTACTTCCGTTTTACTTTTTCAAGCATTTGGCCAATGAAATCTTCTCAAACAT
Organism: Coffea eugenioides; assembly: GCF_003713205.1. Classification (NCBI taxonomy): domain Eukaryota; kingdom Viridiplantae; phylum Streptophyta; class Magnoliopsida; order Gentianales; family Rubiaceae; genus Coffea; species Coffea eugenioides. The sequence goes on along the minus strand of NC_040036.1, from coordinate 33,565,301 downwards.
GGTTCATTTATGAAGACAAGATCTAAGAAACATCCAAAATGTGTTTGGTAGGTGATTAATACCAAGAGTTCCAAAATAATGACTCCCAATTCGAGTTAAGGCATTCAACTAGCCAAGATTAGGGTTTCCTTTCACTGACACAGGTCTGGAATTTGGCCACAACTCACTCAATTCAACTTGGAATTAGACATGATCAGTGGCGTTGGAAACTAAATTCATAGGGCTATAATTTCTCAGAAAAAATCATTTTGAAATTCTGTCCATAACTAGTTCATATTCTAGCAACAAGTTGCAGCACACAACAGGTTTTCTAACACAGACGAGAAACAGGGCAGGTGACTTTGAAAGGCTGGTACGGTTCACTCAAGTGGAATCAGGGGATGCATTTTATACTGTTAGAAAACTGGAAGTATCTAGTTTCTAATTCCGCAAATGGAACTCGATTTTGATGTCGGAGAAAGAGTTATTGTCGTTTGAAATTCGCTGCCAGAGCAACTCTGGACATGTTTTCCAACCATGAAGAAATTTCGAAATCCAAACATTTACCCAACCAAATCAAGTGATTTTTGGTGGAAACTTTTCACACAACCTATAAAACATATATACACCGAAATCAAGTCAATTAGATCACAAAAAATTGCACCAAGAGGCGCGGCAATGACAGGGCAGATCTGGCCCTTCTTCCATTTCAACTTCCTTTGAGTTTCTTTCCACTCTTTCAACTTAAATCCACTAGATTAACACTTAATCAACATAAATAACACTCAAAATCATCAAATCAGATGATCAAGTCCATTGTGGGATTTCATAGAGCCTACTCACATGATTTTCAACAATCCAAAGCTACCCACATGAAGCTACAAGCTTCTAAGTGAAATCTAACTTACAAAAGCTAAGATTTAAAGGGTGGATGATCATTACCTCTTAGATGTTGCTAGAGCAGAAATTTCGGTCCTTAGAGCTCCAAGAAAACCGTGAGAATGAAGCTCTTCTCCTAGCTGAAGATGATCTCCAAGTTATTTGCAAGGTGTGGTATGAATTTGAGAGGATTTGGTGCAAGATTGAGAGACGAAATGGTGAAGAAACTTGGTCTTCTTCTCCTTGGTGTTGCACGGCTGCTTGAGGGAGAGAAAGAGAGAGTTGTGGCTGATGGAAAGCTTCTCTTGGAAGCTTAAGAGTTTGTGGCCAAAATTACTCCAAAAGTCAACTAAGAATAGTGCATGTACGCGCGCGTTTCGTGCTCGTTTCCTCTTGGATTTGTTTCACTTGTGCACTAAACCTCTAATGCACTTCCATTCATACTATTATTATTCACTTTTAATAGTCTAAAAATAAAGGTCTAAAGTCCCTCAATTAATCGCGCGCGCGAAAACACGTACTTCCGTTTTGTGCGCGATAGAGTAAAATTTCTAAGAAATTCTTACAATGATATTATAACTGACTAGTACTTGAGTACTTAAACATAAAAATACCTATTTTGAAACTAATGTATGAGTCTTCAATCTCCAAACTCACTGTACCCTCAAATCGATTATTGTCTCCAAACGCACATTCACTATTCTCACTAAACGAGTTTCTAAAAATTAAATTTTTGCAACAAGTCATTTTAAATATATATATAAGTCATAATTCCATGTAATTGAGTCTAAAAAGGTTGGAATAAAATATTCGGAGCAAACAGACAATTAAATATTTAAATAAGCTAGTAATAGAAATTTAAAATAAGTAAATTTGCGGGTCCTTACAGGTATGCTTGTGATGCAAATGCAAATTTGGATGTTTTGGGTTGGTAGAAATAGGAAAGATTGAGATTTCCTATCTTGTCGAGGATGGCTGCCGATATACTCTCCGTTCCTGTTACAACTGTGGCTTCAGAATCTACCTTCAGCGCCGGAGGTAGAGTAATTGATGATCGACGAGCTTCTATGTCAATTGAGACGGTGCAAATATTGCTTTGCGGCAACGATTGGATCCGCAGTCTTCATGGCCTAAAGAATAAGTCTCGCGTTAAGTAATTGATTAGATGTTTTTGTTGTTGTTACAGTTTCTTTATATCTGATTTTAAAGAATTTTATAACTTTCATACTTTTGTTTTGTAGGAATCACTTGATGCGACCGAATCAATCACATTTGAGGAAGTTAAACTTCCCGAATCATTCACAACCTGATTTGGTGGCTGTTGATGTTGCTTGGTGCAAACTGATTCATTCACATGTTGATTTCGTTGAAGACCTAAAGAATAAGTCTCGCGTTAAGTAATTGATTAGATGTTTTTGTTGTTGTTACAGTTTCTTTATATCTGATTTTAAAGAATTTTATAACTTTCATACTTTTGTTTTGTAGGAATCACTTGATGCGACCGAATCAATCACATTTGAGGAAGTTAAACTTTCCGAATCATTCACAACCTGATTTGGTGGCTGTTGATGTTGCTTGGTGCAAACTGATTCATTCACATGTTGATTTCGTTCAAAAGCTGCATCGTTCACAAGTTGTTTTCACCCAAGAAAGTTATTTTTAACTCTTGGTCTAGAGTGTGGACATTTTAGAAACTGCTTAAAACGTATTGATGGCTGATCTTTAATTGTTTGGACTCTTTTATGTAATTTTTCATTTTGTAATCTGATCTGGTCTGCTGCCGAGTTTGGACATTTTATTCCTCCATTTGATAGTTTGAGCTGCAATTTTAACTTCTTTTTTGCTACTCGTGCTTATGATGCTTCTGTTTTGCGTTGTCGAATTGAGTGGATGATATATTAGGGAATGTGTTGTTTTTTTTTTGTCAAACTAAATATGAGTGTAGAAGAAGCTGATATGCTATCTTACGTAAACGACTTATGAAGCTCGAATTACTAATCGAGCGAGCTCGAACTAGCTCGATTAGATGTTCGAGTCGAGCTCGATTGTCGTGTGCTCGAGCTCGACTCGGCTAGTTTAACAGCCAAGGTAACATGCATCAAAGCAGGCTTATTCTCTTAGTACTTTTTTTTTTCTTTTTATAAAACACAGGTGCATTATCGCACGACAGAAGCACCCTATCAATCTAAGATCCCAGCTTGCTTGTAGCTTTCGATAGAGTCAACAAGAGTTTCTTCCACTGGCCTATACCTCCAGCCCAGCCTCTCCAATTTTTCTGAGCTAATATTCCATCGGCTTTGATCCTTCACCTCTATAAGTCTGCGAAGAAATGAGTTATATCAAGAAAATATGCAGACAACATAAATGGTTCTTGTAGAGACTCGTAGATGCCACACTTTTGGAAATGGAAATCATGACGGACATGAACAAACAAGAAAATCAGGACAAACGGGGTGTCTGAAAAATGAGACAATTAATTTCAAAGATGGTAATCCACCTCTTAGGGTACTTGTAGTTGGCATAGTTTTTCCTCAGAGTTTCCACCATATCTTTTGTCGTGGTGACGTGAGGTGAACATATGTACCGGCCTTCAGCTTCAGGTCTCCCGTAAACCAAAAGCAGTGCCTCGGCCACATCACGCACATCTACTGTGTTGTAGAATTTGTTTTCTGTTTCTTCACATCCGTCTGTGCAGCCAAGGAGTGAAACAAAAGAGCAGTTTAATCTCAAAAAAGGAGATGTTATCTGTGCTAATCTCTGAGTTCTTTACTGCATATATGAAACCTACAATCCCTTTGACACATAGTACAGCAATAAATTCATGGGACTTTTGAATTGCAAAGGACCTACAGGTCACAATGTTAACCTTTTATATCTTCAACAATGCTCCAAAGCAAATCAAGCAAACAGTTGAAAGATGCAACCTCTTCAGATGTTATGCCTATTGTCTGTCTCATCTTCCATTAGGTCAAACTCACACAATTTTCACATCAATAAAATTTGAATCGCTTGTGCATGTGTCTGGAAAGATTACATTAGCACAATTTAGTATTTTTGGCAGCACTGCTCGTTTAAATTTCCCTGCCATCAAGCAGAAAATTTAATTCCATTCCAACAGTAAAAGCCAAACACCACAATCTTAGTTTTTTTTAGATAACTTTGCAAGTTTTTAGAGCATTGCCAAAATCATAAAACTATCAGAATGGCAGATAGCTTACAGGTTTAGAATCTGAAAACCTCAGCTGGCTTGAAGATTAAATAAAAATGCCAAAAGACGGCAAAGCAGTTATCTCCATGAATGTAGTTTCATTCCTAGAAGGTCAACCGCAACCAGATAGACGGATTTTGTGAAATTTTATTGGCATCAATTCATTGTGTATCATGTAAATAACACTGGAAGCCAGAAGCATAAAAATGATGGGTTACTTGGAAAATTAGCTGATCAACCACATGAAGAAATTCAATTGTTTGACCTTTCAAGTACAAAAAAAGGAAAAAATTGCTAAGCTTTAGAGGTCATCTGAGTTCTAGAGTGACATCCATGCTCACTTAGGCACAAACCAATATCAAGGAGAAAACTGTATCATTTACGACCACTTCCATGCAGAAGGTGAAAGAAAGAAAAATAAAATATAACATAACGGAATAAGTTCTCCAATTGACTACAAAGCACTAATAAATCACCTTTCAACAGCTTTATAAGAGCCAGACTGCTAGCATTCACATCATGCTGAAGCATGGGGCCGAGAACAAAGGATGGGCATACAGTTAAAACATCAAGGCCAGTTTCTTTTGCATATTGTAATGCCTCACTTTCAGCAACCGTCTTGGAGTAACAATACCAGTTCTGGAGCAATATTAGTACTAGATGGTCAGCCAGAAACAGATAGTAGTTGCAAAAATCTGATTTCTCAGCAATCTTAGAAACAGTATGAATAAGACAGTGAATTTTCTGCACAATTACAACACCAAGGTGCAACTGCAAAAAGTCAAATTATGTTGATGCATACATTTGTTGCCTTGCAGTATTCGCCGTCTGACCAACACTTCTCATCTATGATTTCACCTTCAGGCAGATTAGGACTCATTACAACAGCTGCAGTAGAGGAAACAACTACAACGCGCTTGACATTTGCTTCAGAACAAGCCTTCAGTACATTAAGGGTACCCTTTACAGCTGGCTCAACAAGTTCAACCTGCAACAAATCATCATGTTGGCAGAGGTACTAGCACTCAACTCTTCATGCTGAACTGCTTGTTTTTGCATAAAATATATCCAGATAGACAGCTAAGTAGTGTCAGTTAACCTGACATCTTTGGAGTGAATGAATACAAAGTTAAAGACTCATGACTGCTTATGCCTGTGATTTAACTTGGTTACCAGCATAGGTTATTATTATATGCATTTATTCACTCATTTCAACATTTGAAAAATCCTTCCACGAAATGATAGAAAGACAAAGAGCCCCAGTGACTTCATAAGTTTGTACAAACGCTTTAACAAGGTTCTATTTTAAACGATACCCAACTTTAGCTCATGTTTGGCAAAACGCAATAAAATATTATCTGTTATGACAATAGCTGTCTCATAAACAAAAGATATGTTAAAAATGTTATTCTGGGGAAACGAAAAGGAAGAAATATCATAGCAATTGAAACGATTGAAAATGGTCTTGCCTCAGGATTGGGAACAGAGCCTGAAGGAACAGGACTAGCTACATGAAATACGCCATCACAACCCCTGATGGCTGCAGAAATGGAATTGTAATCGAGCAAATCAGCCTTAAAGAGTTTCAAATTCTCAGCTGCTTTGTCAAGTTTCTTCAGATGAACATATTTCTCATCGTCTACAAAACATACACAGCAATGCCCACATCGTCAAATAGCGCAGCACACAATTCACAGCAGGTGCTTTTATATATTTCTTCAATTAAACATATTTCTCACCCTTCACAAAACATTTACAGCAATTCCCACTACATCAAATAGGAAACAGCCAATTGACAGCAGGCAAAAAATCAATTGCTGTATTAAAGGGAATGAAACAATCATACAAGACCCAAAACAAAAAAAAAAAAAAACGATTAGTAAATCAGGAAGGAAGGGTTATAAGGATGAAATACGTACTGGGCTTTCTGAGGGTGGCATGAACAGTATAATGGCGGGAAAGGAGTAGCTTGACTACCCAAGATGCCAGGTATCCCCCTGCTCCTGTAACACACACTGTCCTGTCCTTCTCAGCCTCCCACGCTGCCATGTCTGATTGCTTACCAGTAGCAGTAACGGGATTAGTATTTTAGCACCAAATTCACTATAGACTGATCAAGAAGGTGGGTGAAGTTCTATTCTTTTCTTTTTTATGAATATTAATTCTTTTTTGGTTGGACAAGGCAGAGATTTCGTCGATTCTTAAAGAGGAGGACTGAAGAAGAGGGCGGTTGGAGGAGGAGGAGGCGGAGGTGGTGGTGTTGGAATTTTGAATAGACAAGTCCTGTATGTAGGAGCTAGCTTATTCCAGCAGCCTCTGTCAATACTAGTAGTAATCAGCAGCTAGCGGGCTTGGCCGCTTTTCATCGAGTAACAAATGCATAGCCGAGACCAATGTGTTGCGATTTGCACGGCTCATGGATGACGTGTGGTTTCAAGGTTTTGGGGCTGCCCTCAGGGGTGGGCCGGGGTGGGTGGGGAAACGGTACAAATGATAAATATATGTATAATGAAATTTGAGATATTTCTAGCAATCTGTTAGTAAAATTTATTTTTATAAAAAAAAAGGAGTAAAAGAGCATAATATTATTAAAAGTTATAGTAAAACTTGATGCATATATCAATAAAATAAGATATTCTATGCATTTGAATACAATAGTATAATATGATTTTACCATTGTCAGACGTTTAACAAATTTATTAATGGATATTAAAGTGTTACATTTTATCTCATATTTTCCCAAACTCATTAGAGAATAAAAAACTCACCCCGTTGCTAAACTCGACAAGTAGCAAAAACTCATGTCCATAATGGGATTTTGCTTCTGATTCAAATCCTTTAATGTGAACCAAACCCCAAATCCCTCCATTATAACGGAAACACAAACTAAACTATTTAATATTCAAATTAAGTTCCGTTCAATAACAATTTGTTCAAATTTGATTTGCAAACTAATCTAATCAAGTTAGAATAACATTTTATGTTTGAAAAAAATTTTAACTGCAGCTCAAGCTTAGCTCAATAATCATAAATTTGGATTTTATAGGTAAAAATTACTCGAACTCGACTCAATAAAAATTCTTTTGAATGTGACTTAGTAAATAAACAAGCCATTCTTGAATACTATTTCAAAATTCTTTAAAATAAATAAACAAGATACTTGGTTTGATTAGACACATTCACACCCCTATTTTTCATATGCTTGGTAACAATATATTTTTGCCATTGAGTTTTGGGACATGTTTATCATTTTTTAAAATCATTTTTTTTATTTCTGGCTTTTATAGGAAAAAAAACTAAAAGGATGTGTTCGGATAGGAGACCGATAAACTTTTCTTTCCCCCTCGCGCCTAATTGCAGGTTAAAAGCAGTGTTTTGAAAACCGGACCGGACGGCCGGTTCGACCGGTTGGACCGCGAATCGGCCATGATTCCGGTCCGATTCTATGCAATAGTTGACCAGGTTAGAAAACCGGTCAAAAACCGGTTAAACCGTGAAAACCGCCGGACCGGATTGAACCGGCGGTTTTCGGTTTTCGAGATTTTCCTTTTTTTTTTTTTTTTTTTTTTTTTTAAGTTTTGCAAAATGCAGCTATCAAGATTCGAACTCAAGACTTTTGTAATAGAAGACCAATGTAGTAACCATAGTAACCATTGCACCATCACATCTTATTAGTTTTTTTTGATAACTTGTTATATAAAACAAAAACTCATATTTCTTTTTGTCATTTTTTTTACAAAATCTAATCCTCTCATAGCTCTTTCTTTTTAATCTTCAACACACACACACACACTCTCTCTCTCTTTCACTCTCTCCTCTTTTTTTTGTCACTCTCTTTTTAATCAAACCACTTTATTTTTAATTTATTGATGTTTTCTTCCATCTTTTAATTTTATTTTTGTCCATTAAATTGAAAAAGGTTAAAAAGAATTATTTTTCTTTAACCCAAATTATTTAATGCCACAACCACTCACTTTTATCTCATTTTTTATTTCTTATCAAGTTTGCATTTCTATTTTCGATTCTCTTGACTTCTTTCGAGCTCCAAAATTCCTTTTTTAAATTGCAATTTCTAATCCCAAAACGTAAATTAAAATTTAAGTTCACAAAATCTAAATTCTCATAGACATGAATTTTGTATAATTTTAAACTATTATGATATTTTTGGGTTAGATCTAAGATTTTTTTGGTAGATATAATTGAAATTGAAATGAAATTTATTTGTTTTAACTTATAATTTAAAATTTTTATTTTTAAAAAATCAAGTTATTCAAAAATAGTAAACTTTTCATCATATAATGTATTAAATTAGTCCATTACATGTCTTATTTTGTGCATAAATATTTACATAAATTATTTTTTAAAAACTTCATTGAACCGAGGTTGAATCGGTCCGACCGGTTAAACCTCGACCCTTTCACGTCACCGGTTCAATTAACGGTCCGGTTTTTAAAACATTGGTTAAAAGGAATATCCAGTTCTTAGATAACTTTTCTAGGCACAACTCTAGTTGTCAGAAAACTGGTCTACTTTGACTGTGGGTTTTCCTTTAGTCAGGCCATTTTGTCATTAGTGATGATTGCTTCTTCTAAACCTTAGCTAACTGCACACGCCATGCGCATGAAACTTCTTCTAAACCTTAGCTAACTGCACACGCCATGCGCATGAAAATCCAAACTTCAAATAAAATAATTTGAACTCGTCAACTTGCAAAATAAGATAATTTGGGTTTCGTCTGATATGAGTAGTAAGGGAAAATTTAATTACTATATTTATGATTCTTGACTAATGTGATTGCTCATCTATCACCACGCATCAGTTTAATACCTTATCTTCATTTAAATGTGACGATTGTAGAATTGATGGCTGAAACTGAAAGGAAACTGAAAAAGAAATGTCATGTGAGTGCATATGCATGGTTAAAACAATACTCCCACAAATTATAACCAATTCGATCCCTTGTTTTTAAGGTTTTGATCGTTTTGGTTCCTTGGTATCATGACAAGCCAATTTTGCCTCTTAAATTTAAAAATATGGTTAAGGAGATCCTTTTGATGGAAATTTGAGTTGCTAATGAAGTGAAGAGACCATTTAGTGCCTTTCGTGTCACATCCGTCTCAACACTATATTAAAGTTTCAAAAAATCTCAAATAAGTCATAAAACTCATAAAACAAACCCCAAAACTCTTTATCGTGAAGAAAATAAATTTTTATAACTTTAAAATAAATCAAACACAAAACCTTAAACATAATTATGGAATTTGTGCCATTTTCGAGTTGAAATATCATGAAAAGGAGTACCAAAAGGTGAAAGAAAAATGCATAAACTTATGTTTGACATAGTATTAAAAACTTTTATTTCATTATATTGAAGAGTTTTGGGTGAGTTTAGGCTTTTAGGATTTTATTTGAATGCTTGGTGTTTTCTGCGAGATGGCACGAAGTACCCTCTAAGGTCTCTTAACTCCATTAACAACTCTAAATTAGCCTTGACCAAATTCTTCAAATTTAAGAAAAATTGGTTCGCCATAATACAAAGGGACTATTTTGTTAATACATTGGAGACAAGAAACCAGATTAATTAATTTTTGTTGTTTGCGTAACTCAAGGGATTTCTCCGTTAGCTTCCCACAATTTTGCTACATTAGTCTCTTTTGATGGAGATAGAGCACCAACTCACAGTTGTATTAGAACTTCACTTACGCTATAATCGTTAGGATTTTCTTATATTCATCCGACTACTCAATAAGTATCCTATTTTATAATAACTATCCTACACCTCTTCAAAGCCTGATAAGATGAAGAAAATCTCTTTACTAGCATCTTAATGCCTTATATCCAGTATTGAGGGAAAAAATTTAATCACATTACAGTCTGAGAATTTGAATCCAGCAATTTCACGGTCTGATGTAGTCACCCCAAGTAGGTTCTCCAGTAAAACAGGGTAGTGAGGCAAAATGTACATCAAATAGGTCAATTGTCGAGCCCCTCGGGGTTCGGTTCCGTGGTTGTAGCCCCAGTTGGGGGAGAGCCACGTCCAGGGATCGAGTCCCCGTTCTACCGTGGCTGGTGATGCTTGAGGCGGGCCGCTCCCAGCCCGCAGTGGGATTAGTTGGGCCGTACGGTAACCAGTCCATGGGTCCAGATACCCACTGTGATGAAAAAAAAAAAAATAGGCCAATTGTCGATCTTTGATTATGTCTACACTTTCAAAAGATAGGCTTAATCATATTAGTGGAAATAACTCATAGTTCATCATATATTAATTTGCTATTCAATTTAGTTTGAATACATGATCAATGTTATTGTATGCCAAAAAAGATTGAGGATACTTTTGACCTAGTTCTTTGCACTAACTTGAAATCTTCCAATTGTTCTTTCTTTGATGCACTTGCAAAATCTCCTGCAAAAGTAAAATAACTCAGTTGGTGAATTTTGGCTAACTGAGAGGCCCCATCTTCTTTTTACTTCTTTAGCACAAGCGAAGAATGAATTTATGCATAATAACCGTGTGATTCTAATGAGATATGATTTTTTTGGTTTTGCATGCTGGTTAAACAATTGTTCAAGCTCTTATCTTGGTTTTTGATACTTCACCGGTATGTGGATGTTGCTGCTAAAGAAATTTACATTTGTCATTAGAAGAATTTTCTATTTTATGACTGGCAAGTGATTTGGTATCTTAGCAGTTCATCGATTTTGGTGTTTTGTTTACAATTTAATTGGCTTCAATGGTCCATACATATAGGAACTTGGAATTTACCCTTTTATTTCCTTTTGCATGAGCAAAGATTAGTAATTTTTAATCATAATTTTCGATTCCTCTATTCTGGCCATAGTGAAGAAATCTACCTTTTTGTACTTGTGTATATGCACACCAAACATCATTGGGCTGTCTACTTTTGACATTATTCTTGAATTACTCAGTTTAGAATGTGTATTAGCTGCTGGAAGCAAATGCATCATCGTTGACAATTACTAAACAGAAAATATGCATGCCATTACTATTTTCACTGAAATTAGCATCTAACTTATAATGATCTAATTAAAGGTTAACCACATTGGTTTTGACTAGAACTAAGAGATCACTAGCCCTCTTATTTTTGGATTTGCATTAATCCAGTATCATCAAACTTCTTCAAATGGGCTCTTTAGCTACTAACCCCTTCAAAAATAATTTAGGCTTACGGTTCTGTTGATGTCGCAATTGCAGGAGGTTCAGAAGATAACGAAAGGCTCATCTAAGATTTCTTAAGGTGTTTGGCTTATATTGCTAGATTTACTTAATCTATTTTCATTCTTCTCCGATGTCATTATTGTTAAAGTTCAATTCATAAGTTGGTTGTGTTAGAAAATTGGCTTAATTTCTTTTTAGATAGGTTTTTGTTTTGTGCAAAAGTAACTAGTTTCCTAATTGGTTTTAGTTACTCGGAATAGTAGCCAAGAAATTTCTTATTTTGTTTAGAATTAGAAGTTATTTCTTATTTTCTACAAGTCTAGGAATTAGAATTAATTTCCTGTTGTTATTTGGATTTTTTGACCAAATAATATTTTTATAAATAGGTGGGTTGGCATACTATAAAAGAGACACATAAGGGCACACAAGGACGACATGTAACCTTATACATGGGTGGTGAGAGAGAGTTCTTAGGAGATGAGAAATGGTATACAAAGGTTGGACTTGAGTTCGAGTTGTATTCTTGTATAAGGTTTTTCTCTCATAATAAATAACAAGTTTCTCTCCGTGGACGTCGGTTCAATGGAGTCAAACTACGTTAAATATTGTGTGTTGTTTATCTTTTATACTTGTGGCTTGTTTCTCATTAAATTATTGTGTACTTGATATCTTAATAGTTATTTATTCTGCATTTAGTTCCTAACAAATGGTATCAGAACTTGATTGCGAGATTGGGCTGCTCACAAGCACTTGGATCCCAACAAACTGAATAGTTGGATCAAGAGTTTGGTTGTTCAAGGATGGATCCTAGTTAGCTATTGAGATCAAGTAGGTTGGTGACTGTTACCAATTGAACAATTTAATGGGCGGTATCCTTTTTTCAAGAGTTTGGCAAAAAAAGCATTGACGGTGAATGATGAAAAGTCGAAAAGCATGGAGATACTTGACGGTGAATCTAGGCAGATGATTCAAGAGTCAAGGAAAAGGTGGAATCCAATATCGATTTTGGACGTGAATCGGTGGAGACTTTCTCACAACTTCAACGGTTGATACTTCATCTCGGTGATTTTTAGATTTCGCTTATGTTTTTTGAGTGGTACGGCACGTGTCCCAAAAAAATAAAGAGATTTAATTTCTATGCGCTAGAAGACTCTGACAGTTACGAGTCTTTTGTTTCAGGTGAATTTTTGGAAACCACACATGGCGAGATAGTCTTGAGGAAGGGAAGAAGTATGATGATTTTATCACTTGGTTGCCTCAATGATTAAGGTTAGAGCTCATAGAAGGAGATTTTGGGTTGCAAGTGGTGGTGAGAAGAAATCCTGTAAAGAAAATGGTGAATTGAGGCATCTTCTCACGAATCAACTGGAGGTTGTACTAGGTGTAAATACACATATTCATTTGGCAATTCAATTAAATTAATTTGGTATCAGAACTGTATTGATTCGGGTGTGTAGTTCGGTACCATATTATTTGGTAGTTGAAAGTAAATAATTGTTAAAAGAAAGTTTCGCCAAGATAGAGATTTGTTAGGAAATTGATTTAATTTCTTTTCAGACAGGTTTTTGTTTTGTGTAGAAGTAACTAGTTTCCTAATTGGTTTTAGTTACTTGAAATAGTAGCCAAGGAATTTCCTATTTTGTTTAGGATTAAAAATTATTTCCTATTCTATACAAGTCTAGAAATTAGAATTGGTTTCCTATTATTATTTAATTTTTTGGCCAAATAATATTCTTTATAAATAGGTGGGTTGGCATACTACAAAGAGACACACAAAAGCACACAAGAGACGACATGTAGCCTTATACATGGGTGGTGAGAGAGGATTTTTAGGAGATGAGAGATGGTATACAAAGGTTGAATTGGGGTTCAAGTTGTGTTCTTGTATAGAATTTTTCTCTTATAATAAAGAACGAGTTTCTCTCTGTGGATGTAGGTTCAATGGTGGAGCCGAACCACATTAAAAAATAGTGTGTCATTTATTTTTCATGTTTGTGGCTTGTTTCTCATTAAATTGTAGCGTACTTGATATCTCAATAGTTGTTTATTCCATGTTTGGATCCTAACAGATTGCTAAACCAAGATTGATGTAATTGCGTCCTATAAGAGAGTTTGCAATTCAATTGATTAAGGGAAGAACAGAGAAAATCCCTGAAAATGGGAATTAAAGGAAACAAAGGAAACCCTAAAACTAGTTTCCAAGAACAATTCTGTCGAAGACAGAAAACAAAGAAAATAGTATCAAAGGCTATATCGTTATTTAGGAAACAAGAAGCACTTGAAGGTGAATGTTGCAGAAAGTAGAAGATCCCACTACAATTTACTAATTCAAGGAGCTGTAATTAAGAAAGAAAGAAGACAACTCAGAGAATTAGGGATTGTTATTAATTGATGAATGAGTAGGAAGAATGTAGATGAAGATGATAATCAATTACAAGTAATGGAAATCGGAAATCCAAGAACTGCCTTCAACTTACCACCCTCCTCTCTTTTATTCGGCTACTACACTTGTCCAAGTCAGCTAATTCATTACAACCAACCGACATACAAGAATTATAAGGATTTATTCATTAAGTCCCTATCATACTTGCTTTATTACAAAAAAAAAAAAAAAACCCTATCAATAAAACTAAGGTAACAAATACTTCCCCCTCAGAGAATCCTTGTCCTCAAGGATTAAATTCAGGAAATTGTTGTTTAAGGTCAAACCAGAATTCCCAGATAGCATCTTTAAGAAAAGAATTGCTTCACTATGCCAAAACTTTTGTAGCAAGAGAGTTACCACATTTCACCAATTTCTGATCAAGTATGGCTATAGGCTCCATTAATAATTATCCCTGTGTATTGATTGCAAAAGGAATGTGTGAGGTAACTAGTGAGTGCCCACTTTCTTCTTTAGAAGAGATACATAAAAAATAGAGTGTATTTTTGCCATATTAGGCAGCTAAAGCTGATATGCAACAGGGTGTACTCTTTTGATCACTTGGAAAGGTCCAAAAAACTTAGAAGCTAACTTCTGACAAGAGTGTACCTTCAAAGAGTGTTGCCTCTACAGTTGTAGTTTCACATATACCCAATCTCTTGCCGAGTACTGTCTATCAGACCTGTGTTGGTCAGCTTGTTGCTCCATCCTATTTTGTGCCTTATGAAGGTTGTACTTTAAGTGATGCAAAACTATCTCCCTTGCTGCCAAGATTCTATCCACCACTTCCACTACTGAATTCCCAAGTAGACAAGGCATATGCAGAGATGGTGCATGACCATACACCACCTCAAATTGGATAACCTTAGTGGCAGCATGAAATTTGGTATTGTACCAATATTCAGCCAAGGGTAACTAGATAGACCACTGCTTTGGAAAATCTCCACACATGCACCTCAAATATTACTCCAAACACCTGTTTACCACCTCAGTTTGACCATCTGACTGAGGGTGGTAGGTAGAAGAGGTATTAATCTGCACTTTTAGTAACTTAAAAAGTTCTTGCCAAAAAGTGCTAATGAAGACCACATCCTTGTCACTAACAATGCTCTGAGACAAGCCGTGAAGTCTACAGATCTGATCCAGGAATATGTGCAAATATAAATGCTGAATAAGCATGTGACAATGCCAAGAAGTGTGCATACTTACCTAACTTGTCAACCACCACCAAGATGGCTTGTTTACCATGTGCATTAGGTAAACCTTCCATAAAGTCCATGGAAATTCACTCCAAACCTTTTGAGGCACACGTAAAAGTCGTAATAAACCCAAATCAGCAGTATTGTCATATTTGTTGCACTGACAGACATCACATGCAGCCACATAGTTGACTATGTCTTGATACATTCTTCTCTAATAAACCACTGACTTCAACTTCTTTTAGGCAGCATAAACTCCTGAATGCCTCCAACAGCACTAGAATGCCACAAGTGAATTATATTATTCTTGAATTGGCAGTCATTTTCTACCACTAGTCTCCCCATCCTCCTTAACTGCAAGTTGCTCCATGTGTAATAAGGTGAGACCTTAGAAAGATCAAATTGTAATTGAGTGATGAAGTTCTATAGCCTTATATCTATTTGCCATCCCTTTTTAATCACTATCAAAGATCACTGTTAACAATGATGATGGCAAGAGCTTCTCTTGGTTCTGCTAGTTTTCTAAAGAGAGTATCTCTCACCATATTATATGCTTCTTTCCTGTAGTGAAGCTCATAATAAAATCTTACTAGCTTAGCCATCCATTTCTGCTGCATAAGAGTAGGGCTGTCAATGGTCCGGGTCTAGACCCGGACCCGAACCGGATCCGTCAAATTTATTCGGGTATGGGTAGGGATTTAATTCCGTTACCCGGACCCGGATCCGGATCCATTTTGCCAAACAAAAAAACGGGTCGGATACGAAATATAGTATTCCGACCCGTATTGGACCCGGATCCGGATATAAATGGATTACTAATTTAAAATATATATATTTATTAATATAATTTGATTAGGATGATGTATTTGAGTAATCAATATAATTGGACCCGGATCCTAATCAATATAATTTGATTAGGATGATGTATTTGAGTAAGGTTAATTTGATTTCTTTTCTTATTTGATTTTTTTTGTATTAGTTAGAAATTAGTTTATAAATATATGTTTTTTCTCATTTTTGTTAGAAATTATAAATTTTGTTAGTTTTTTTTCGGGTAGACCCGGATCCGGATCCGGGACCCGTCGGATCTGGATCCGGAACATAGAGTAAAGACTCATCGGGTAAACGAGTCGGGTCCGGATCCGATATAGTGTGCCGGGTCCGGGTCTGGAATAATGAATTCCGGCCCGGACCCAGCCCGTTGACAAGCCTACATAAGAGTGTTCAATCTTTGTTCCATCATATATTCAATGCTCTAATGGTCATTTTTAATGATAACGTACCTTCCAGGTAGATAAGGTCTCCACTTCTATACAGCAGCAACTATGGCCAATATTTGCACTTTTCCAATATACTATCATATGCTATTCCCCCACACACCTAAATCTTACATTGTCCCCAATGTAAAATAAAGAATAAAAGAAAATTAATGGGGATAACGAAACTTCCTTGATAACTGAGGGGGCCGTCGACAGCTACAGGTGAGGGGCGAATGACTGTGGAGCTCGACGTATGTTGATGGTTGGCGGCGGTGGAGTTCGGATGGAAGAAAGAAAGAAAGAAGAAAGAAAAAGAAGAGAGAAAGAAAGAAAGAAAAAGAAAAGGAAAAAGAAAGGAAAAGGAAGAGAAAAGAAAAGGGAAATACGAATGGGAATTGCTCCAATCCGAGCTGGTTTTTTGTACTATTACTTTGCTTCTTGTACGAAGCTTGAAGATGCAGCAAGCGCGGAAATTTTTTTTTTTTACATCTGATTTTGATTTTTTTCTTTTTCCTTTTCTGTATTTCCTTTTCTTTTCTTTCTAATTTTTCTGCAAAAACAATCAAATAGAAATCAAATGAGATGGAATGATTTTTTTTTAAAAAAGGTAAAAATATAAATAGAGATAAATAAATAAAAATAAATAATAATAGTTATTAACAAATCATAAAATGATTTATGAAATTTTTTTGGTGTCTACATATATACACATACTAGTAATTTTTATATTTATATATTTTTCTTATTTAATCTTACCTATAATTCTTTCTTATTTTATTTACTTTCTCTAATTAATTTTATATTTTTAAAAATATAACATCTAAAAATATATATTAACGAAGAGGACATCCGTTAGACAGGTCCTATTTTATGTAGCATATATGTCTCTACATGAAAAAAACTTTTTTAATAGGTATCCCGTTTTTTGACATGAAAAATACCTTTTGACTACATTCTGACTAGCGCCAAAAGCTATCCACTTTTGACATGCTGCCCATGGAGGCCTAATTTTTTTTAGTACTGAATTTGTTTTGGATACGTTAGTATTTCTTGAATTTTAGAAAATGCTTCTCTTTAATAAATGTAAGTTCATTTTAATCTTGATTCGCAAGCTTTTTCTTGAAAATGGTTTGCCATTTCTTATTAGTTGTTACAGTAAATTTAGCATGCATATATGCTTTTTGTCAAAATTCAATCATTTCAAAAGCTAGAAGGGAACTTCTAAAATACCTGCATCCTCCTTTTTCTTTTTTCTTTTTTATTTCCCCCCCTCTTGGCTTTGTATTCAGAATCAGATTGTGTTCAATTAGTTGGAATTTGGCTTTGGAGTTAAAAGGGATTTCCATTTTTTCCTAGGTATTCCACAGCTTGCATAACAAAAGCACAGAGGCGGAAGAAAACCCATGATTAAATCATACAACAGGCTTGTAAGAAAATGCCCACTCTGAAAAAATGAAAAGTTGAATTTCCTATTTTCAAATTTACATGCAAAAAATGAATAATGACATGCAAGAAATAGTCTGCTATTTCGCCATGTTTCATAGTTATGAGAAATATATTACAAATAAATCCACATAAATGGTGGGAATAATAACTCAAATATGGTGGGACAAATAAACATACAGGGTGACCCCTGCCAGCTGAGATAACTAGCTGGTTTATTTAATTTAATAGTTTGAATACAATAGTAAATCAATGCCATAGCTCAGATACTGACTAAATTTTTCTCCCTGAAGAATTCAACAGCATCTTTTAGGCTGACCTCCAAAGGAGTGAATTGAACTCCCAACCTTTTTGCCTTCTCATTGGAGGCTCTGTAGTTTGGGCTGATAAGGTTGGTATTGTTTGACATTCTGCTGTATGCGGGACAATACACAATTATGGCAAACATAAATAAAGCTTAGGTAATGAAAATGCAAATGTAAATTCAAATGCTTGAAAATCTACTGGACAATTGCCTCATATCTACTGTAAATTGTGCCTTTTTTACGAAGTTTCAAAAGACCTTTTAAAAGATAACTTTAGTTGTGATATGAATGAAATTTATTTTTTTCTAAAAAAAAGCCTAAAACGGAATTTCTATTTTGGAGACAAAGCCAATTTGGTGATATATCCTAGTCCAAAGAAGACCATCTTCTAGAAATCAACCTGAGAAAGAGCTCATTTTTTATGGAACATGAGACCAAAAGAAAAAAAAAAAGAAGGCAGAAAATTTAGGATTTAGTGTCCTTTAAAAGAGAGTATAAAAATATGTGATACATTTTGGACGTATACAAGGCCATCAGCAAAAGCCTGTAAAGACCTAAACAAGGAAAACAAGACTTACTTATCAGGAAATTGGTGAGTTGGGTAATGCTCATGCAAAATCTTGATGATCTGAGAGGCATTTGCACATCTTTCAACCAGACAATATCTTCCACTTGCAGAAGGGGTTTCAAGGGCAAGAACATGTGCATAGGCAACATCTCTAACATCAACCCAGCTACATGTTGCCTTAGGAAATGGTTCAACCCCTGCATTTGGCACCTAAGATCTTTAAACACATTTTTTTGCAGGCTCTTCAGCAAACATAAGTGAAACCAATTTGGTTTAGAGAGTATAAAAATATGTGATACATTTTGGACGTATACAAGGCCATCAGCAAAAGCCTGTAAAGACCTAAACAAGGAAAACAAGACTTACTTATCAGGAAATTGGTGAGTTGGGTAATGCTCATGCAAAATCTTGATGATCTGAGAGGCATTTGCACATCTTTCAACCAGACAATATCTTCCACTTGCAGAAGGGGTTTCAAGGGCAAGAACATGTGCATTGGCAACATCTCTAACATCAACCCAGCTACATGTTGCCTTAGGAAATGGTTCAACCCCTGCATTTGGCACCTAAGATCTTTAAACACATTTTTTTGCAGGCTCTTCAGCAAACATAAGTGAAACCAATTTGGTTTGTTTGGATTGGCATGATTTCAGATAAAATAATTTGCTTCACAAATTCCAATCACCTTTTTATCTCACATACAGCACATCACAAAAAGTGTTACAGTAATTATCTCAAATAAATCATCTAAATAAACTTCTATCCAAACAAAATGTTGTTTGCCATGAAAAGAGTCAAATTTAGAGGCCATGGCCTGCCTTCCAGAAGAAATGTGTGGTATGTACTACTTTGTTCTGTTTTAGTATCAGCAAAGCCACAGAGGGGAGGGAGATGTGAGGAATGAACTAGTTGAGACAATTCAGATAATTGGTGAATAATAATAAAGATTAATCCCGACAATCTTCTAGTTAATCTGTCCCTGGAATTTCTCAGATTTAGAGTTAGGTTTCTCTTTCAAAGGATAGTTTATTTATTTTCTTCCAAAAAGGATCAATTACTAGACAAAAGAATAAACTACAGGCATGATAATACTAGTTGTCTCGTACTTAAGAGTGTTAAATGGTGAGAGCTGAAGAAACTTGTCCCTTCACTCTCATCCAGATAGAAAAACAGAATTTATTCCTGTTGTTTTGTTCCAGAGAGTGAAATAGTAATCAATTCCTGAAATTTGTTTCTTGCCATTGTTGTACAAAGTGGCTATTTGGGTCGAAGGAGTCATGGCGAATTGAAAGAATAATAAACAAGCTTTAGCAAGTAAAGTTTGTACAACAAAAACAGTGACTACTCCTAACAAATTTTTCCTCACAATTACCACCCAAAAATTTCTTTTCCTTCCTGTTAATCACATAGAACCTCAATGTTGTTGAAAGGAAGATGCACACAACGTGAATTTCAGATGAAAGATTGTACTGCAAACCTTTAAAACATCATAAGCTGGTCAGAGTTTATAGCTTGATATATCAGTTCACATTCTGACCTATGTCTGTCAATCATGTGATTAGCCAGCAGTGCCTTGAAATGTTATTAGTCATAAGTTTTTTGTTCTACTGTAACAAAGAAAGTTGTGGTGCATAATAAAGCTATAACTAACATAGATGGAAGAGTCAGTTAGACAATGATTACTAAGGTGATTCAATAAATTTTGAAACAAACCCTTTAATAGGTTGAGGAACAAAACGGCGCTCGAATTAATAGATGGCTGCAAGAGAGGACCAATGACCAATCCTGGATGAATTGTGATTGTGTCAATGCCATGCTCCTTTGCAAATTTCCATGCAGCATTCTCGGCCCAATTGACGGGCAACATAATATGACCACAATAATATCATAGCCCTATGATTTCTGGTTTTGAGATGTGTACATTTGTAACTTTCTTGATAACAATTAATTCTTGAGATAATTATCAGAGGGACAATTGTATGCCATCTACCACTATTTTTATAACAAACTCAGTTCTTCAGAAGAAGGATATAGATTCGATAGGCTAAAGATTTTTGAGTATAACTTGATCGTTGTATCTGGAGCATGAAACATTACTGTTAAGGTATACATTATATAGTTTCAGGCTTTCAGCTACTCAAATATCAATTAGGTTGGTCCACATCAATTTTTTTTTTGCATGTGATTTTCTTTTGAGCAAACAGAACATGGGGAGCATTTAGCTGTTGCAAGAATATCATCTGGAGCTACAAAACAATTTCACACTGCAGAGTTGAATAAAAATGTTGGGCAAATTACATATAATCCTCCTGTGGCTTTGTCTGTTGCCACATGACCCTTCTAACATTTTAAAATATCCAATTCACCCACTATGATTTTATGTAAAGCGGAAACTTGATGGAGAATAGCCTATATAATGTCGTTAATTGAAATACCATTAGTACTTTTACTTAAATGCTAAATCAATCGACGATTTAATTACCTTATATAAAAGTATAAGGGGATTATATGGATAAATATAAAAATCACAGGAGGGATAAAGTGGACAATTATATATAAGAGAATTACATTGAAATTAAGACTTTATCACACACGCTTTTAGAGCGCGTTTGGTATAAATGCCGTAACTAATTGTGCATTCCATCATTTTCCGCTTTACATATAACTATGGGGGGTATGTGGCTATTTTGAAATCTTAGGGGACCATCTAGCATTATATAAAATCACCCTAAAATATAGTTATAAGTAATTTACCCTAAAATGTTAGATTCCAGGAGCAATTAAACAACAATCAGAACAGGGCATCAAAAACTGCACAAGCCACTAAGATAGTTGATCAAGAACAAAAACTGGACTTACAGGCATCTCGAACTGAACCTTTAACAGTATAACCGCGCTCGAGCAGCAGCTTCACCAGCCATGAAGCTATGTAACCCGAAGCTCCGGTCACACACACCATTTTCCCTTCTCCTGCTCCACTCATTTTGTTAATATTTTTGTGTGTGAACCTGTCACCTGTTTGCCTTACTTCTGGACTTAATGGAGGGAGGCATATATGGTGTATATATAGCTATGGTGAAGAAGACGAAAGAT
This sequence comes from Coffea eugenioides, assembly GCF_003713205.1. Lineage (NCBI taxonomy): Eukaryota > Viridiplantae > Streptophyta > Magnoliopsida > Gentianales > Rubiaceae > Coffea > Coffea eugenioides. Next base: position 33,543,769 of record NC_040036.1, on the reverse strand, counting down.
TGGATATGAGATTACTGGGAGACTGGGGAGATCCATATGTATTCTTGCAATTTGCATGCATCATCGCTGACATACGTATGGTATAATCGCGTCACATCCCATTTTATCAAGGTCAATTGATCAGTGTAAAATAGAAATGAACAATAAATACAATGGTAAATTACCTTCTACACCCTATGGTTTGATGTTTTATCACATAACTCCCTATAATTTAAAAACCTATATATGACCCTTTCGTAGTTTGGGTTATTGTGTCACTTTAGCTTGTTCTGTTAAAACTAACGGTCAATAGTAAAAAGTCAAATTCAAACTACTAAATTGACAAATTCACCATTTCACTACTTTTTTTTTTCTTGTTTTCCTTTTCTTTCTTTCCTTTTTTTTTCTTGGAAAGAGAAGAGATGACTTTGAAAACTTGTATTTTGGCTTACAAAACCTTAATTGTTTCCAAATACAAAAGAGACAGAAGGGAAATAAAAATAAATCAACAAGAAACAAAAAATATGGAAGGTAAAGATATAACAAATAAATAAGAAACAAAAAAACACCAAATCTTTTTTACTATGAATATCATTATAGGTTTTTAAACCAAATCTTTAATAGTATTTTCTAGTTCTTATTTATCTATTTTTTATTCCAATTTCTTCTTTTTGATGTTTGGAGGAAAAAAAAAAACAAGTAATGAAGGGATAAATTTGTCAATTTATTAGTTTGACTTTTTAATATTAACTGTTAGTTTTGACGAAAAAACTAATAATGACACATTAACTCAAATCATGAGGGGGTTATATATAGTTTTTAAACTATGGGGGTTATGTGAGAAAATACCAAACTATAGAGGTTAAAATGCAATTTAGCCTAAATCCAAAATTAGGCGGTTGCATATGAAAAAATAACAAGGTTCTTGACTTTGCTCAATACAATTCCAAGTCTAGAGACACAATTTTTAAATTCACTACCAGGATAAACCATTCTCCTTTTTTTTTTCCATTTTTTCGGGTTAAAAAGTACAAACTACTTGAACTAGAAACTAGTCCTGACAAAGTTTGTGGGTTTTTTGCAAGAGTTTTAGTTAAATATTGGTTACTTCGCCTAATTTGCACCTATTTTATCATGTAAATGCATGCACACTTTTAAAAAATAATGCATGCACTTATATTATTGCCTTTCTTACATTTAAATACTTTTTTCAATTTAATTTTACTTTTCTGGCAAAACTAAATCTGAAGCCCATTTCAAGAAATATCCACCGAATACCAGGTCAACAAACCCCCTTCGTAATAAAGAACGAAAAGGACCGCAGCGGTCTTTAACTTTTTTTTTTCTGACATTTTCTTACTGAAGTAAGAAAACTGGTCCACACCCTTGAACACGCAGCGGTCTTTAACACGCAACGGTCTTTTTGCATCTAAGAAAGCTTTTGATTGGCTAGAAATCCTTCTCTGATTGAGAAATGGGAATTGACTTGATGATGGCAACTCCATTTAGAAAACTGGTCCACACCCTTGAATGTGGTTTAAATTTAATAACACCATTTCATCATTTCTGACGACTGCTTCTTCTATATCCTAGCTCACTGCACACGCCAGTCGTGTGAAACTTGGCAAAAGAGTTGCACCCTCCGTCCTAAAATTGTCTGTCGCATTTCGAGATCCAACTTTTTAAAAATAGCAGCTTGATGATGATATTTGTAGATTTGTTTTAAAAATTGTCATCAAAAATTCAAATTTTAAATTGAATTTAGTATGAAATATAGATAAAGATTGGAATAACATTGAAAAAAAGAGATGAAAAGCTATTTTGATTTTGATAAGATGATAAATATTTTAGAACGTTTCAAAATAAAAAAAATATATGACATTTTCAATGAAACAAAAGGACGGAGAGAATATATATAAGATACTGAAAACTAGCATCCATCAGAAGCAGTCAAATCAAAGCCAACATATTACTTGTAGTTTGGGTAGCCCAAAAATTTAGCAAAATAAATTAGGAAACCAAGTGCGATAGAGAGCTCACTGCACACGCCAGTCGTGTGAAACTTGGCAAAAGAGTTACACCTCCATCCTAAAATTGTTTGCCGTATTTCGAAACCCAACTTTTTAAAAATAGCAGCTTGATGATGATATTTGTAGATTTGTCTTAAAAATTGTCATCAAAAATTCAAATTTTAAATTGAATTTAGTATGAAATATAGATAAAGATTGGAATAACATTGAAAAAAAGAGATTCAAAGTTATTTTGATTTTGATAAGATGATAAATATTTTAGAACGTTTCAAAATAAAAAAAATATATGACATTTTCAATGAAACAAAAGGATGGAGAGAATATATATAAGATACTGAAAACTAGCATCCATCAGAAGCAGTCAAATCAAAGCCAACATATTACTTGTAGTTTGGGTAGCCCAAAAATTTAGCAAAATAAATTAGGAAACCAAGTGCGATAGAGAGCTCACTGCACACGCCAGTCGTGTGAAACTTGGCAAAAGAGTTACACCTCCATCCTAAAATTGTTTGTCGTATTTCGAAACCCAACTTTTTAAAAATAGCAGCTTGATGATGATATTTGTAGATTTGTCTTAAAAATTGTCATCAAAAATTCAAATTTTAAATTGAATTTAGTATGAAATATAGATAAAGATTGGAATAACATTGAAAAAAAGAGATTCAAAGTTATTTTGATTTTGATAAGATGATAAATATTTTAGAACGTTTCAAAATAAAAAAAATATATGACATTTTCAATGAAACAAAAGGATGGAGAGAATATATATAAGATACTGAAAACTAGCATCCATCAGAAGCAGTCAAATCAAAGCCAACATATTACTTGTAGTTTGGGTAGCCCAAAAATTTAGCAAAATAAATTAGGAAACCAAGTGCGATAGAGAGCTCACTGCACACGCCAGTCGTGTGAAACTTGGCAAAAGAGTTACACCTCCATCCTAAAATTGTTTGTCGTATTTCGAAACCCAACTTTTTAAAAATAGCAGCTTGATGATGATATTTGTAGATTTGTCTTAAAAATTGTCATCAAAAATTCAAATTTTAAATTGAATTTAGTATGAAATATAGATAAAGATTGGAATAACATTGAAAAAAAGAGATTCAAAGTTATTTTGATTTTGATAAGATGATAAATATTTTAGAACGTTTCAAAATAAAAAAAATATATGACATTTTCAATGAAACAAAAGGATGGAGAGAATATATATAAGATACTGAAAACTAGCATCCATCAGAAGCAGTCAAATCAAAGCCAACATATTACTTGTAGTTTGGGTAGCCCAAAAATTTAGCAAAATAAATTAGGAAACCAAGTGCGATAGAGAGCTCACTGCACACGCCAGTCGTGTGAAACTTGGCAAAAGAGTTACACCTCCATCCTAAAATTGTTTGTCGTATTTCGAAACCCAACTTTTTAAAAATAGCAGCTTGATGATGATATTTGTAGATTTGTCTTAAAAATTGTCATCAAAAATTCAAATTTTAAATTGAATTTAGTATGAAATATAGATAAAGATTGGAATAACATTGAAAAAAAGAGATTCAAAGTTATTTTGATTTTGATAAGATGATAAATATTTTAGAACGTTTCAAAATAAAAAAAATATATGACATTTTCAATGAAACAAAAGGATGGAGAGAATATATATAAGATACTGAAAACTAGCATCCATCAGAAGCAGTCAAATCAAAGCCAACATATTACTTGTAGTTTGGTTATAACAATATCTCAGCTTGCTGGTAGCCCAAAAATTTAGCAAAATAAATTAGGAAACCAAGTGCGATAGAGCATATTTCACCCAAATATATTAAAAGTGAAAAAGATTTATTTTTATTTAGTCAATGTGATTTTTTGCGTCCACATGCCCATAAAGCTCAAGGACCAAAAAGCCAAACATACGAAGTGAAAATGTGAAGAGCAATAATTTGAATGCAAATAAAAAAACGGGTAGATGGATAGAAAACCATGTCGAAGGTCTCTTCTCTTTTGAGTACGTAAGTGGCAGCAATCAATTCCCAAAGAGTGGGCTCTGGAGTTGTTAGTTACGTTGAAAAATCATGAAGCAGAGTTGTTCGAGATGTTATCTTGGGCTATTTGGCTTGGGAGGAACCAAAAGCTGCATGAAGATAAACGAGTGGACCCTTTGAGTTTAGTTAGCTTTTCTTCGGGTGCGCTCCAACAATTCCAAGAAGCTAATGTTACTCAGAAATGTCCATCCTTATCAAATCAATCTCACTTGTGGCAACCTCCAGGCGATGGCAAGTTAAGGTTTAATTTTGACGGTGTGGTGTTTAAGGAAACTCAATCTATTGGTTTAGATGACGGTGCGGTGTTGATTTATCTAGTTTAGGCCCTCCAATTGTGGACGTCACGAGGGACTTAACTAGTTTAGAGACGTCTAGTATTTGAGGGATGAGATCACTCATATATTAGCTAAGATCGCAAAATTCATATGTGATCATGTCTTTTGGTGGAGAGATCCTCCAGAGTTTGTTGTGCCATTTCTAATGGCGGATTTGTTAGAAAGTTAATGAAAGTTCAATGTTATATATATATATATATATATATATATATATATATATATATATAAGCATAAAAAACAAGTTATGTTGAGTAAGACGTTGGATTGAAAATTCAAGATTTTTGGACTGAAAGTTCAAGATTTTATGATGAAAATAAAAGATCACACTAAACTTAATGGATTTAGATCTTAATATGTGCAAATGCGTTTGATAACTAAAAATTGGGCATCTGAATTAATTAAGTGCCACTGCATTTTCTAAACAAAATTTGCTCTAAAAAAATAAGTGATAAACTACGCATTTATTACTGAATGTGATATACACTTAAATATACTTGATCTAATACTTAACAATCTAATAATTTAATGGATTCAGATTTTAGATTTCAATTTTATCAAAGTACCCTAAAAATATAGACTATAGATAAAATAACTGCAGATCATGATTTATGTTGAGTAAGCTTTCAAAGCTGCGTTTGCCAAAACAAACTTTAGAGAATCATTCTGTAATTTTTGCTTTCACTCTAGAAGATGCGTACAATAATGGGTGTATACAAAAATGGAAGTTAAATTGATAACACTAAGCTCGCCAATTCTCATAAAAAAAAATGATGACATTGCCTGCATTAATTCTAGTAACGGACTGAAGACAATAATTAATAGGTGACTATATGGTGCCTAAGGCACACAATAAAATGTGGACTTGGTACCATTATTTATTTTTGTGAAAAGGGTAAACCTGTTTTGTAAGGTGTCGCAATTCATCATCATGAAATGAGTGGTAATTTTAAAGCATTAATAGTGAATTCACCTTCATTTTTAACGTTCATATCGGAAAGCCTATTAAAAAATTTCCACCAGCACAAATTCCACTTTTAATAGGTTCAAAAATTCACTCACAAATTAATCCACAAATCCCATTAACAAAAAAAAATAGAAAAAGCAGAAAGTTCTCAACGGAACTTCTATACTGCGTTGATGCACCGTACGTTGATTCTGACAAATGCTCTGCACTTCATCTGCAGATGTGACACGTGTTGGTTGGAGATTACTAGATGGGAGTGGGGTGCAAAGGTGGTATTTTAGTAGTGGGTTTAAGCCCAAAAACCACCGGTAACAATGGTATTGACCCAATTTCTAGTGGAATTGACCCACATAAATTGTGAAAGATTATTTTCTCAGTCATTTAAGGCAATTTCTGAACAAGATTTAGGCCTATAATAAAGAAATTAAAGAAATTATCAACCCCAACCCCCAATATGCTAATATGCAATTGGAAAAAATTAAATGAATATTTACTTGAAGTAAAGAAACGGATACCAATCGGTAGAAAGTGTTTATAACATACTCTGAAATGCCAAAGGACTTCCCAAAAAGTGAGAAGCAGGACAACATCTGAAATAGGGTCCAAGTTTGAAGTACTTTATGTCAAACATATTTCAATATAGAAAAAAAAAAAATTACCGGTTAGCAGATGTTTGTGCGCACTATTTGTTGATTGGGAGACGGTTCTAAGGAGGCGGTTTTGCAACAAATAAGTAAACGGGGTGTCGATTACTTGGAGTTGTATCTTATGTTGGAAAAATAATTAGATATGTCAGTTAAGAAATATATCAATTTAAATAAAGTTAGTTAGGAACTAGAACTCGTAACATGGTTGGATATGGTTAGTGAATAAGATATGAATGTTGGGGGATAGAATACAACTAGAATTACTAAGACAAATTAAGCGTGACACTTTGAATTCAAATTTTACTAACATTGCATAATAACACCTTTGACTGATAATTTTTTTTGATAGAAAAACTGGAAAATTTTTATTAAGAAGAGGATAGATCCGTATTAATTGCGAAAGAAAGAAAAATTGGTGGAGAAAATCTCCAACTATAAATACCTAAAATAGAACTAGCATTACTATCTAAGAAATGAGTAGGCACAATTAGATTCCTAGAAATCCAATCAGCCTCCCAAGTGATGAAATTCTGTAAACTAAAAAAGATATCATCTAATAGCATTCCATAAGCTAAATCATCGGATTCTATATTTTTAAGCATGTTGATGATCTTCAAAGAGTCACCCTCTAAAACAATCTTAGGAACCTTCAACTGAAGTAACGAGGAAATTGCAGATATTGCAACATAGGTTTCAATTACTTTAGGAGAAAAGATACCTAAGATTTTGTGAAAAATACTAGTAACAAATTTGTCCCATTCATTCCTCACAACAATTCCAACTCTAAAGTTGTCGTCTTCATAGAATATTGCACCATCGAAGTTTGCCTTTAGAAATCTTGCAGAGGGCTTTATCCAATGAAGTTGAGCAGTGGAAGAGCATATTGGAATGTTTGGAAATGTGTTTATTTCATGGTATTTCTATAAGAAAATGATAGAGAGGGAGAGACCAAACTGAGAGGATCACGAGAGGAACCATCAAATAATGCATCATTTCGGTTAAACCATAGATTCCAAAGAATTATGGCTACCAATTCCATGTCCTGCTTTTTCAAAAGATGAAGAAGGCCAGACAACCAAGACGAAATTTGATCGGTAGAGTCTAATCTTATCTTTAGTGTAAGAAAGCTAAGGGCCCAAGGTTGAATTGCTACTGGACAGCACAAGAAAAGATGATTAACATCATCAATAGGGGCCTTACATAAAGAACAAGTAGGATCAAAATAGACTCCACGACTGTTCAACTTGGAAGTTATAAGTAGAATGTCTTTGCAAATTCACCACAAGAATATTTTAACTTTACTTGGTATGTTGAGTTTCCACAAGCAGGGCCAAATATCATCCATAGAACCATTACTACATGAAGCTACATCTTGTCAATTTATAGATTATATTTTGATAAGATGATAGGCAATTTTCACTGTGAAGGAGCCATTTTTAGAATAGTGCCAAATGAGCTTTTCTTGATTTCGTCTATCACCCAATGGAATACTCATAATCAACTCGATCACATCTAAGGATAGCAACGGGGGCGGTGCCCGCGGGGGGCTATTAGGGCAGAGGTTGGGGCGGGGGGTGGGGGGAATTTTTCCCCCCATTTAGAAACGGGGCAGGGGGCCCACCCGTTTGGAAAAAAAAGAGAGATATATATATGTACATAATTATATATCTAATGATATTATCAATTATACATGTCTATTAATAAAAATTATTAATTATTTATACTAAATTTATTAATACATTTATATTAAATTCCTAACTACACTTAATACAATAACACTTTTTTCTAAAAAAAAACACAATAATAATTTAGTGATTGTATTTGTATCAAAAGTAAAAACAATTATTTTAGTTATATTGGTTTTATCATATTAGATTGTATTCAAATAACTTTTGTTTAATTATTTTTATGAGTTTCAATTGTAAAGTTACAATGAATAATAATTTGGTAATGTGTTGATATTTTAGTACTTGATTACTTGCTCAAATTTAATTATAATGAAATTATATAATAATTATTTTAACCCCGTGGGGGAAGCGGGGCGGGGGCGGAGGACGGGACGGGGACGGGGGGAATTAATAGGCAACGGGGCGGGGGTGGGGGAGGGGTCACCCCTAATCACATCCTGCCAAAAAAGCTCTTGAAGCAAATCATATTTCCATTTCCTGCTATTTTCATCAATTAAACAATCTATAGTGGAGATTTCTAGTAGCACATCAAAACGAGATATAATTTTGAAATTAGAAAGACGTGGAGTCCACCTATCTTTCCAAATTTTGATATGATTCCCGTTTCCATCTCACCATCTACTACCAAAAACACCTTTGATTGATAACTAAATAGTTAAAAAAATATATCTACTTATTTTGTTTACTCAACAGTTATGTGAACTAAAACATAAAAAAAGAAGGTCAATTATTATATTAGTGTTATATTTGTAATATTAGTTCCCTATATAGTAGGTTGCCGAGTTGGGCATATTTATATTCTACCAAGTAAATGCCCTATCTTTTCGAAACGTGGCAAAAAATTTGTGTTTGTTTTTTTGGTAGATTTCATTCTTTTTCTTTTTTGGTAACAATTAATTTACTATTCATTTTCACTTCATTATTTATAGTAAATTTCAATCAATCATCAATTACTTACCCTATATGCATTTCTATTAATTATACCTTTATTTTTTTCAATCAACTTATAGCTTTCCTTTTTAATTAGGCACTCGTTAATATATATATTAGGTGTTAAATTTTTAGAAATATAAGATGAATTAGGGAAAGCATATAAATGTAAGGGAATTAATTAGAAAAATATATAAATAAAAGAAAAAGTAGTAATTGTTACGTATATACATGGCAGGTTAGATGGAATGCAGGTGTGTTAACGATTACCCATAGGTCACCCATTAGAAATACTCATCAAAATTTGGATTAATTTTTTTTTCCTTTCATTGCAATCATTACTACCATTTTTCCTATTATTTATTACTATACCTTCATGTTTCTAAATACCAATAAATGTATTACTCTCTTACTTTTTATTTGATTGTGCTAATTATAGCTTTCCTTTTACTTAATCAATTAGTCAATCGATCAATCAACCCATGATTTTAATTCTCTTTTCAATCACACGATCTTTCTTTTATCCATCATTAGGGAGATTTACAATTAGTCACATATTTGTTATGTGTACAATAATTATGCAATCATAAGCACAAACTAATGCAATTTTAATAATTTTGCATATATGCATTCATATTGTATTGCAACACCTTTAATAATTCATTATATGGTTAGAAAAGCCAAAAAAAATCGAGTATTACCTAGACCTTAGATAGTCCCCAATGTATACCCTGATACTGTATGAAATGATTTTAAACCCGTTAATATATATACTGATTGCATATGAAGATTCATCCCTAGTTTAGACCTCTTAGATAGTTTGCAAGCATTATATTCCCTTTTTTTAATTTCTTATTTAGTTTACCTTATTACCATTTATGATTTTTTTTTAATTTAAGCAACATCTTCCAATATTTTATCACCATTTTAAGTTAGTTCATTTTTAGGAGATAGTAGTATAAGTGTGGTAGTTTGTCCAAATAACTTTGAATACGCATATACAACCCAAAAACAAAATGATAGCTGTTTATATTCTTATCACTCAACGATGATAGTGTTATGTAATTTAAATGATTGAGATCTATCGCCATCCAAATATAAATTTAATATGAGGGTATGATAACTAAAAATGACTATAGAATCCCCCTAAATACTAAATAATGCGAATAGAGATATTCCCTCAAAAACTTGTAAAGTACTTAATGTGTATACGGGTAAATTCTTGCAATAGTGAAAGGAAAATATCTTACTAGCCTTGAAATTTTGGCCCGTGTACTGACTTTTGTTAGCTAAATTAAACTATCTTGGAGTGAAGACATAAAATCGGCGGCAAATATTGAGAGAATTGTGAACATAGCTAACTTATCTAGCGTACACATTTTTTTCCGAGTTTGAATTCTCTCACTTACACTACAAAAAGAAAAAACTATCATACATTTAACTTCCAACTAACAATGATGTATAGGTAATAAATTATATGCATGGGATATTCCCATAAATAAATGAAATATATTTACACGACAAAGAGTAAATTCTTAAATTAAGAAGAAATAATATTATAGTAGCTGTCAATTTGTTTATATGACTTTTTGGTTTGTCTTTATTCATGACAACCAATTATGTTATTTTGATGTAAACATATCCAAAAACGGTTGAATACAATGTGGGACATTATTATTATTACTCGGATACCTCAATATTTATAAAATTGATTAAATTGGAATCCAATTGGATTCAACAGTATTTTGAAAAAACTATTTTTGTTGTTCAAGTCTACAGTGATAAACTTTAAAAATAACCTCAAAAATAATTTAAAAATACAACATATCTCAAATACATTAAAAAAATAATTAAAAAATTTCCCTAATTCTTCTTCCCCACACTACCCACTACAACCACCACCACTACCCATCACTGTCCACTACCACCGCCATCACCCCCACACCCATGACCCTCCTTCCTCTCTCCTCTCTCTCTCTTTTTCTCCCTTTCTCTCCTCCCTCCTTCCTCTTATTCTCCTTCTCCTTTCTCCTTCCTCCTCTCCCTTGTCTTTCCTCCCTTCTCCCTTCCCTTTCCCCACCCCCTAATCCCCCCTTCCCTCTACTGACTGTGGGCTTCTTGGTCGTGACCAGAAAGGTTGCAGCCAGAAGCCGCGACTAGTGGCTTCTGGTTGCAACCAAGAAGGTCACAGCTGAGGTCTCAGATGGAGTCGCGGTTACCATCCACGATTAGGAGAGGGGTTTGAGGGTCGGAAACGAGAGGGACGGGGGAGAAAAGGAGAAGAAAGAGGAGGGAGAAGGAAGAGGAAGGGGAGAAAGAAAGGGAGAAGGAGAGGGAAAAAAGAGGGAGAGACAAGAGAGAGGAGGGAGGGGGTGATGGCGGTGAGTGGTGGTGGTGGGTGGCGTAAAATTTTTTAAAAATACCCCAAAAAAGTTGTAAATTATAAAAATATCCCAAAAATGTATTTTAAAAAGCCCTAAAAATACTTTTAAAAAACCCCCCAAAAACATCTATAATACAAGTTATTTATATATATAGTTACCGTAAAGTTTTTAAAAGATACCCCAAAAGCAGTTAGTCCAAATGGAGTCTTGAGTTTTGAGGTTAAGGTGTAATGATTGACCACAATTTAGGTCAAAGTAAAACTTGGCCAAAAGTTTAGTGGGTTAAAATATAATTTTAAAAATTAATCATCTTCCCTGATCCTCACAGTTGCAATGGTGAACTGTCAGCCCCTTAGGACGCGTTCTAGATGGAACGCGCGCAACCGTGGTAGATTTCGGTCAGTCATGGTCAAGTTGGAAGGCTGAAGGTGAACTGGTGGGGAAAAACTTGGACATGTGTTTGATGATGTATTCCATACCTATGTATGGGTTTGGAAAAGTTTCAAGGCTAGGAAATGTCTCTAAATTAGTGGGGAAATGAGGGGTGTCTCTACTAGCGGTCCGAAATTTTTAGCTAGGACTACTATAGAGAGGGATAACTATAACTAAGCCAAGTCAATACCAAGGGCTGGGGGCTAAGGCTTTATGGGTTATTTCGGATGGTTCCAAGCATTTGGAGCCGTGGTGCCTAAGTTGCTAAGTGTTGGGGCAAGTTGGGCACGGAACTAAGCAAATGGCGAGAAGCTGGGTGCGCGAAACTGTGTGACCATTGCCTATGCGCTCCAAAGATGAACGTTGGGACTGTCTGGCAGTTGCTAGTCGTTTGCTGGAGTTGCGGATGGTTATCAGTCAACTCAGACACGTTCTTATCGGTTTCCTGACTTCATGTACATTCGGGTCGGACCAACGGTTGGGTCTTGTCAACTATAACAATGCATATAAATAAATGGCTAGGTAAGGTCTAAAGGTAGATAGTGAGAAACACCCTTAGATGTTCTGCACGCCAAATGTTTGTAGAATTGTCCTTGTAATCTCTATAGTGAAATACAAGGTTGGCCGTTTGGTTGTAACTTGTGCATGTTGTTCCTTTGTTTTTGCCTAAGTATTCTAAGTTGAATACTTGTATGCAAGTGTCAATGTAAGGGCTGACTGGAAGCGCGGCTTATCAATGTCATTACATGCTTGTTAGGCTAGCAAGCGTAAACACCTCGTAATAGTTTGGTATCAAAGCACGGCTTTGATCTATTAGACTGTGCTTTTGTTATGTGTTTTGTTGGTTAATGATGGTTGGACACAGGAATTCTATTGCAATGCTAGGAATGGTTGCAATGTTAGGAATTTGCATTTGAGGACTTGATGCAGTGTCTGGGAGATGGCCCAGAAGGCTTCAACGTCATAGAAGTTCTATTGCAGACTAGAGAGATGATCAACACCCTGACTGCACAGATGGATGAAACCAAGCAGACAGTTTCTTTCGTTGGAGATGTTGAGATACTAAGGAATGAAATGACTTCGTCCCATACAAAGATCGTGACTTTACAATCGAAGATCAATGTGTTAAAGAAGGCAGTCGGCTCTTGTAACACACAGACCTTTCAAAAATCTTCGAAGGGAAAAGTGAAAGTCCTAGATCCGAAACCGTACCAAGGTAGTAGGAGTTCTAAGTATTTGGAAAACTTTCTGTGGGATTGTCGAGTAGTACTTCAAGGCTATTGACATTCCTGAAGTAGAAAAGGTATCAATTGCATCAATGTACCTTAGTGGTGATGTAAAGTTATGGTGGAGAACAGTGCAATCAGATCTACCAAATCCAAGATCGGCACTTGAGAAGTACTGAAGGAGGAATTGAAGAAACAATTCCTTCCCACGAATGTTTCATGAAAAGTTAGAGGTGTATTGTGAAACTTGAAGCAGAATAAGAGCATACACGAGTACTTACAGAGTTCCAAGCCTTGATGTTAGATGTAAGGGAAATGTCTGAGGAAGACAGACTCTACATCTTCATCCATGGACTTCAACCGTGGGTACAGATGGAGTTGCAGTGACAAAATGTTCAGACCGTGTCTCAATCACTTGCTACTGTCGAGAAGTTGATAGACTTCAAGTCCATAGGATCCAAAAGTGAAAAAAAAAAGAAGGGCAAGGATAAGGCTAAGGGCTCGAAAGGTGGTCAATTCTCAAAGAAGAATAAAAAGAAACAGACAGTGACAACGACCGAAACTAGCGGTGTTTCCTCTTCTAAGAAGAAGCAAACATCCAACCCTAAAAAGGATGGCTGCTATACCTGTGGAAGACCACACTTAACTCGCAATTATCCAATAAAAAGGACCAGAACATTAGTGCCTTGGTGGCAGAAGGCAATAGTGACCAGTTGGAGGTCCAGGATGCACGGGTCAACCCCATGTAATTCTTGAACGCCATCACAGATACTAATGTCCGTACTCTTTACAATGGTTTGATGTATGTGCAAGTTACATTGAATGGTAACCATATATTGGCGATGGTTGAAACGGGAGCATCATATAGTTCTATGATGGAAAAAGTGGTGAGTCGGTTCCGGTTACAGTTGAAAGACTTGGGTTTCAAAATTGAAGGCCGTAAACTCTAAAATCAAGCCAGTGCTAGGCATGGCGACTGTAGAATTGGAGTTGGGGCCATGGAAGGGTTGGTGCAATTTCATGGCAAGTCAATGGATGATTTTGACTTGATTCTAGACAAAGATTTCATAGTTGCAAATAGGATCTATCCAATTCCGCACTTGGATGGCGTCATGGTGAATGATGGCTAGAGTCCAGGCTTTGTTCCTGCAGTAAAGTTGCAGAAACAAAAGAACAATCAACAAAAGAACATGGTATCAACGATAGAGATTGAGTCATATCTTCTGAGGCGTGGTGAAGTTGTGCATATTGCTGCATTGGTGGAAACCAAACCTAACATGTACCAGGAAGTACCCAACGCCATGGCCCATGTTCTAGAGAAGTTTACATATATCATGCCTGCAGAGTTTTCGAGATAGCTTCCTCCATCCTGTGCTGTGGAACACAAGATCGAGTAGGTTCCAAGAGCCCAACCACCTACCCAAACTTCTTATCGCATGTCCCCGATAGAGTTGGCTGAGTTGCGATACCAACTTAATGAATTGCTAGATAGCCAAGCGCTGAGACCGTCAAAGTATCCGTACAGTACTCCAGTGTTATTCCAGAAGAAGGCTGACAGAACGCTGAGGTTCTGTGTAGACTATTGTGCCTTGAATAAGATCACGATAAAAAACAAGTACCCATCCCAAATGTGTACAACTTGTTCGACGAGCTAGTGATGGCACGATTTTACACTAAAATTGATTTGCGGTCTGGGTATTGGCAAGTCTGAATAGCCCCAGGAGATGAGGAAAAGACGACGGTAGTGACGTGCTATAATTCCTTTGAATTTCTCGTTATGCCATTCAGTTTGACGAATGCACCTGCTACCTTTTGTGGACTAATGAATGATGTCTTGTACGATTTTCTTGATAAGTTTGTCATAGTGTACTTAGATGATATTATTGTGTATTCGAAATCCTTGAAGGACCACATAGATCAGAGGGTAGTATTCTGCAAGTTGAGGGAATGCGAACTCCATGTAAAGCAAGAAAAGTGTGAGTTTTGCAGGGAGCAAATCATTTTTCTTGGCCATGTATTGAACAATGGTCGGATCCAGATGGATCACAGAAAGGTTGAGGCGATCCTTGACTAGCTTGCACCCCAGAAAGTCGCATAACTAAAGTCATTCCTTAGTTTGGCCAACTACTACAGGCACTTCATCCAGGGATACTCAAAGATGACCTACTAAAGAAGGATAGACTGTGGCTGTGAGATTATGAGTGCGAAGATGCATTCAGAATGCTGAAGAAAGCGGTTGCTTCTGTGCCAGTGTTGCAACTTTCGAAAGCTTTTGAAGTGCATACTGATGCTTCAGATCGTGCGATTGGAGGAGTACTTATGCAGGAGAAGCACCCGATTGCATTTGAAACTAAAAAGCTGAAAGAATGCGAGCAAAGATATAGTACGCATGAGAAATAAATGACAGTTGTTGTGCATTGCCTCAAGATATGGAAGCACTATCTATTAGGAACCAAGTTTGTGGTGGTGACTAATAACATGGACAATATTTACTTCAAGACACAGAGAGAGTTGACCCCAAAGCAAGCTCGTTGGCAAGAGTTTCTGGCTGAGTTTGACTTTGACTGGATTCATAAGTTAGGAAGGGAGAATGCAGTGGTCGACGTACTTAGTAGAAAGTATGTCAAAGAATACATTGTTGTGCTTAGTACTGTTGAGACGGACTTCGGGGACAAGATTAAGTGGGAGTCCCCGAGTGACCCAGTTTATCAAAACTTGGTGTTCGTGAAGTCAAAGTTCGTCGTTATTGGCTGGAGGATGACTTACTCTTTGCCAATAGTGGTCAAGCATATGTTCCAGCAGGAGGGGGACTTAGGCGAAAGTTACTACGAGAGACTCACGATGCTTCTTGGACTGGTTATTCTGGAGTTGAACGAATGCGGGCATTACTGTCGCGTAGCTTCTATTGGCCAAAGATGGAAGAGGATATTGAAGCATACGTGAAAACTTATCTTGTTTGTCACCAAGACAAGGTGGAGAGGAAGAAGGAGTCAGGCTTGTTGCAGCCTTTGCCAATCTCTGATCGACCATGGCAATTAGTTTCTATGGACTTCATTTCGAGATTCTCTAAGGTCGATGGTATGGCTTTTGTCTTTGTAATTATTGACAGATTTTCTAAGTATGCTGTGTTTGTTGGTACACCAAAGGAGTGCTCGGTTGATGTTGTCGTTGAGTTATTTTCAAACATGTTATGATGTATTTCGGATTACCCAAAGATATCATAAGTGACAGGGACATGAGATTCATAGGTAGATTTTGAACTGTGATGTTCAGGTTGCTAGGTTTCAAATTGAAGTTCTCAACTGCCGCATATTCTTAGACCGACGGACAAACGGAGATGATCAATACCTTGTTAGAAGAATACTTAAGGCATTACGTGACGACAAGTTAGAAAAATTGGTTGGAGTTGCTGGATGCTGCATAGTTTTACTACAACCTGCACAAGTCATTCGCAACTAAGTTGAGTCCATTTGAGTTAATGAATAGGCAACAACCTCTGACTCCACCTGAAGTTGCTCTTCAAGAGATAGTTTGTTGATGATACAACAACGCATGAAGAAGTACGCAAACCAACATAGATCGGACTTAGAGTTCCAACTGACTCCCCAGATTTGAAAGAAAGTAAATAACAAGACAGTCCATCGTGGGATCATCCCTGAGTACAATAGACCATTTAAGGTAATCAAGAAGGTGGGTCATATAGCTTATCGTTTGAAACCACTTGACAAGCTCAAGATCCACCTGACCTTCCATGTGAGTTTTCTGAAACCCTTTTACCAAGACGCGATGGATGGAGGACGGAGGCAAGCAAAGTGTGCCCCGCCAGTGATTCGTAAGAAATTTCAGAAAGATGTGAAGGCTGTGCTGGATTACAGAATGATGGGACAAAGAAAAAAGAATAGATGGACAAACTATCTGATCCATTGGAACGGTGAAACAAAATTAGATGCTACTTGGGAATGGAATGTTACCTTGTGACAGTTTCAAGATAAGATTGCTGAGTACTTGAAGAACGTGCGAAAGCAAACCAAGTTGACGAGGGTGTCAACCTCTTTAGGTGGGGTGGTTTATTAGCCCCTTAGGGTGCGGTCCAAACGAAAAGTGCACGACCGTGGCAGATTTCGGCCAATCATGGTCAAGTTGGAAGGCCGAAGATAAATGGGTCGAGAAAAGTTTGGACACATGTTTGATGATATTTTTCATGCCTATGTATGGGTTTGGGAAAGTTTCAGGGATAGAAGATGTCTCTAAGTTAGTGGGGGAATGAGAGGTGTCTCTACTAATGGTCCGAAGTTTTTAGCCAGGACTACTATATAGAGGAATAACTGTGACTAAGCCAAGTCAAGGCCGGGGGCCAAGGGCGTGGTACGACTAGACTTTGTGGGTTATTTCAGATGGTTCCAAGCATTTGGAACCGTGGTGACAAAGTTGCTAGGTGTTGGAGCAAGTTGGGCACGAAACGTAGCAAATGGTGGGAAGCTGGGCGCGCGAAATCGTGCGACCGTTGCCTGTGCTCGGAAAGACGAACGTTGGGACTGTCTGGCAGTTGCTAGCCGTTGTTGAAGTTGCGAAAGGTTACCAGCCAACTCAGACACGTTCTTATCGATTTCCTAACTCATGTGCATTTGGGTTGGACCAATGGTTGGGTCTTGTCAACCGTAACAATGCCTATAAGTAAATGGCTAGGCAGAGACTAAGGGCAGATACTAAGAAACATCCTTAGATGTTCTGCACGCCAAGTGTTTGTAGAATTGTCCTTGTAATCTCTATTGTGAAATACAAGGTTGGCCGCTTGGCTTTAACTTGTGCGTGTTGTTCCTTTGTTTTGTCTGAGTGTTC
>NC_040036.1:33488764-33525285 GCF_003713205.1 Coffea eugenioides | reverse complement strand
CTTTTTGAACATCAAGTTACGAGTAGCATCACCGGTAAATGGGGCAACTGCAGTACTATTCAATTATTATTCATCTCATATCATGCTATTATTTTATTGTATGTAAGAATTTTGCTCATAAATACCAAAATTTTTAAAATATATATACAAAAATTTTTATATTTTTAAAAAAATATAAAAACTCATAAAAATATATAAAAATTTATATAAAATATTTTTTGAAAATGTATAAAAATATAAAAACATTTATATAAATATGTGCCAAATTTTATATATATAAAAAATAACAACCGTACAATTACACCAACTTTTTTGAATTAGTGCTCCTAATCCAATATTGACCACATTGTACCTAATACGACCACGTGTTAAAATTGTGACACCAATCACCAAGGACCCCACATGGGCAACATGTCAAAAGTGGATAGCTTTTGGCGCTAGTCAGAAGCTAGTCAAAAGGTATTTTTCATGTCAAAAAACGGGATACCTATTAAAAAAGTTTTTTCCATGTAGTGACATATATGCTACATAAAATAGGGCCTGTCTAACGAATGCCCTCTTCGTTAATATATATTTTTAGATGTTATATTTTTAAAAATATAAAATTAATTAAAGAAAGTAAATAAAATAAGGAAGAATTATAGGTAAGATTAAATAGAAAAAATATATAAATATAAAAATTATTAGTATGTGTATATACGTAGACACCAAAAAAATTTTATAAATCATTTTATGATTTGTTAATATCTATTATTATTTATTTATATTTATTTATCTCTATTTATATTTTTACCTTTTTAAAAAAAAATCATTCCATCTCATTTGATTTTTATTTGATTGTTTTTGCAGAAAAAATAGAAAGAAAAGAAAAGGAAATACAGAAAAGGAAAAAAAAATCAAAATCAGATGTAAAAAAAAAAAAAATTTCCGCGCTTGCTGCATTTCAAGCTTCGTACAAGAAGCAAAGTAGTAGTACAAAAAACCAGCTGGGATTAGAGCAATTCCCATTCGCATTTTCCTTTTCTTTTCTCTTCCTTTTCCTTTCTTTTTCCTTTTCTTTTTCTTTCTTTCTTTCTCTCTTCTTTTTCTTTCTTCTTTCTTTCTTTCTTCCATCCTTCTCCATCCGAACTCCACCGCCGCCAACCATCAACACACGTCGAGCTCTACAATCATTCGCCCCTCACCTGTAGCTGTCCATGGCCCCCTCAGTTATCAGGAAGTTTCGTTATCCCCATTACTTTTCTTTTATTCTTTATTTTACTTTGGGGACAATGTAAGATTTAGGTGTATGGGAAAATAGCATATGATAGTATATTGGAAAAGTGCAAATATTGGCCATAGTTGCTGCTGTATAGACGTGGAGACATTATCTACTTGGAAGGTACGTTATCATTAAAAATGACCATTAGAGCATTGAATATATGATGGAACAAAGATTGAACACTCTTGTGCAGCAGAAATGGATGGCTAAGCTAGTAAGATTTGATTATGAGCTTCAATACAGGAAAGAAGCATATAATATGGTGAGAGATACTCTCTTTAGAAAACTAGCAGAACCAAGAGAAGCTCTTGCCATCATCATTGTTAATAGTGATCTTTGATAGTGATTAAAAAGGGATGGCAAATAGATATAAGGCTATAGACCTTCATCACTCAATTACAATTTGATCTTTCTAAGGTCTCACCTTATTACACATGGAGCAACTAGCAGTTAAGGAGGATGGGGAGACTAGTGGTAGAAAATGACGGCCAATTCAAGAATAATATAATTCACTTGTGGCATTTTAGTGCTGTTGGAGGCATTCAGGAGTTTATGCTACCTAAAAGAAGTTGAAGTCAGTGGTTTATTAGAGAAGAATGTATCAAGAAATAGTCAACTATGTGGCTGCATGTGATGTCTGTCAGTGCAACAAATATGACAATACTGCTTATTTCGGTTTATTATGACTTTTACGTGTGCCTCAAAAGGTTTGGAGTGAATTTCCATGGACTTTATGGAAGGTTTACCTAATGCACATGGTAAACAAGCCATCTTGGTGGTGGTTGACAAGTTAGGTAAGTATGCACACTTCTTGGCATTGTCACATGCTTATTCAGCATTTATATTTGCACATATTCCTGGATCAGATCTATAGACTTCACGGGTTGTCTCAGAGCATTGTTAGTGACAAGGATGTGGTCTTCATTAGCACTTTTTGGCAAGAACTTTTTAAGTTACTAAAAGTGCAGATTAATACCTCTTCTACCTACCACCCTCAGTCAGATGGTCAAACTGAGGTGGTAAACAGGTGTTTGGAGTAATATTTGAGGTGCATGTGTGGAGATTTTCCAAAGCAGTGGTCTATCTAGTTACCCTTGGCTGAATATTGGTACAATACCAAATTTCATGCTGCCACTAAGGTTATCCAATTTGAGGTGGTGTATGGTCATGCACCATCGCTGCATATGCCTTGTCTACTTGGGAATTCAGTAGTGGAAGTGGTGGATAGAATCTTGGCAGCAAGGGAGATAGTTTTGCATCACTTAAAGTACAACCTTCATAAGGCACAAAATAGGATGAAGCAACAAGCTGACCAACATAGGTCTGACAGACAGTACTAGGCAAGAGATTGGGTGTATGTGAAACTATAACTGTAGAGGCAACACTCTTTGAAGGTACACTCTTGTTAGAAGTTAGCTTCTAAGTTTTTTGGACCTTTCCAAGTGATCAAAAGAGTACACCCTGTTGCATATCAGCTTTAGCTGCCTAATATGGCAAAAATACACTCTATTTTTATGTATCTCTTCTAAAGAAGAAAGTGGGCACTCACTAGTTACCTCACACATTCCTTTTGCAATCAATACACAGTCAATACATAGGGATAATTATTAATGGAGCCTATAGACATACTTGATCATAAATTGGTGAAATGTGGTAACTCTCTTGCTACAAAAGTTTTGGCGCAGTGAAGCAATTCTTTTCTTGAAGATGCTATCTGGGAATTCTGGTTTTACCTTAAACAACAATTTCCTGAATTTAATCCTTGAGGACAAGGATTCTCTGAGGGGGAAGTATTTGTTACCTTAGTTTTATTGATAGGGTTTTTTTTTTTTTTTTGTAATAAAGCAAGTATGATAGGGACTTAATGAATAAATCCTTATAATTCTTGTATGTCGGTTGGTTGTAATGAATTAGCTGACTTGGACAAGTGTAGTAGCCGAATAAAAGAGAGGAGGGTGGTAAGTTGAAGGCAGTTCTTGGATTTCCGATTTCCATTACTTGTAATTGATTATCATCTTCATCTACATTCTTCCTACTCATTCATCAATCAATAACAATCCCTAATTCTCTGAGTTGTCTTCTTTCTTTCTTAATTACAGCTCCTTGAATTAGTAAATTGTAGTGGGATCTTCTACTTTCTGCAACATTCACCTTCAAGTGCTTCTTGTTTTCTAAATAACGATATAGCCTTTGAAACTATTTTCTTTGTTTTCTGTCTTCGACAGAATTGTTCTTGGAAACTAGTTTTAGGGTTTCCTTTGTTTCCTTTAATTCCTATTTTCAGGGATTTTCTCTGTTCTTCCCTTAATCAATTGAATTGCAAACTCTCTTGTTTTTATTATTTCTATTATCTCAAGTACAGGACGCAATTACATCAATCTGTGCCATCTGTTACAAAAGTTCAGCTTGACCTTGCTCCAATTACGTTGCACAGCTTTGCACAAGACCAGCTTCAGTGCTAGTGCTTCATCTAGGAGTTTGTTTCCCAGACTTATCTCTTTCAGTACCCACCCTGTCATTCTATTACTTGCATATTCCTTGACTGTGACTCCAATCCCAAAAAAAAGCTGCCCTTTCTTCTTGGTTGTTGCCATCTCCATAATCATAGCTTCTTCATTTGCATTGTCCTGGCCCGGTAATTCTTGCCTAGGGACTGTTTCTTCTGTGCTCTCTCCTTCTTTCGTGCGCTCTAACTGCAGCTGTTCCAACCATTCCTTATGAGCTTTTCCTATCATTTTTAATGGTGGAACTCTATCTGATTTCTCAAATTCCCTTTTGTTTCTTTCTTTCCGCACCTGCCACAAGATATTTGCAGTCAAACCAATATGTTCCATCCCTTCTGGCCTATGCCTTGCTTCTGAAATTCTTAGCCACCAACATTTGAAATCTCCCTGCTGATCCTTAGCTCCATCCCACTGAATAAGAGCTGCCTTCCATATGTTCACCGTGTGAGGACAAGTCAGCAGGAGGTGTTCAACTGTTTCCTGTGTTGTTCCACACGTCGTGCATATCGGATCATCCACCCCCCATTCGTCTACTCACTGCTTCCTTCACTGGCAGAGCTCCTTGAATGCATTTCCAGATGAAAAACTTGATCTTGTGTTTAATGTTTAACCTCCACAGTGTGTTCCACATCTGCACTACTTGTGAATTACCTTCTACATAACTAGAGCAACCTCCCTCAGGATTACTCCTTGTCCCTTTTCTGTAGTGCTTCATCAAGAGTTTGTAACCTGGGTTAACAGTGTATAGCCCTCCCGCCTTTGGTTGCCAATAAAAACTATCTTCCATCTTGGATAGGCTCAAAGGGATAGCTAGAATTTTTTGCGCATCATTTCTATTGAAGTTTCTGAAAATGATACTCCTGTTCCATCTATGATGACTTATTAGCTCATCCACCCTTTCCAGCTCACAATTACTCCATCGGCATGTAGTTGGCCTTCCTGTAGCTGTATCTGGAATCCACTTGTGTTCCCAGATGCTTGTACTACGCCCATTCCCTATCCTCCTGATCAGTCCTTCATTGAGTAAGCTTCTTGCTCCCATTAGTCCTTGCCAGATCCAGGATGCATTTTTGGTAGAGCGGCATTGTAAGATGGACTCCTTAGGAGAATATCTGGCTTTCAACACCTTACTAACCAACAGATTTGGTTTAGTAAGTAAATGCCAAACTTGCTTTCCTAACAAAGCTTGATTAAAAGCTTCAAGATCCTTGAAGCCTAGACCTCCTGCACTTTTTTTCAATGCCATTCTTTCCCAAGAAATCCAGTGCATTTTGTTCTTGCCATTAGATTCTCCCCACCAAAAGTTGGCCATCAATGCACAAATATCTTTACACAATCTTCTTGGCAGCTTAAAGCAAGACATAACATACGTAGGCATAGCCATTGCAACTGCCTTTAACATTACTTCTTTACCTGCTGGACTCAAAAATCTGTTTTTCCAATTCTGGAATCTTTTTCGTATATTGTCCCTCACAAATCCAAAAATCTGGTCTTTAGTTCTTGAGACTACCATAGGGAGTCCCAAATATTTACCTTGCTTTGCCTCTACCATTCCTCCAAGAGCAAGACAGACCTCTTTCTTTTGCTCACTGTCCATGTTTTTGCTAAAGAAAACTGCAGATTTGTCCAGATTGACCAATTGCCCTGAGGCGTTTTCATATGTTTTCAAAACTTCCATAATTTCCACTGCCTCTTCCTTATTGGCTTTACAAAAGATGATAGAATCGTCAGCAAAGAAAAGGTGAGTTAGAACTGGTCCATGCCTGCTGATTTTTAGGCCTTGAATCCTTTTACTTTCCTCAGCTCTTCTTAGCAAGTTAGAGAAGCCCTCTGAACAAATTAAAAACAGGGACAGATTCACACACAAAAATATTATAACAAAATGAGTGGAGAAGGAGAAGGGAAAATGGTGTGTGTGACGGGAGCTTCGGGTTACACAGCTTCAGGGCTGGTGAAACTGTTGCTCGAGCGCGGTTGTACTGTTAAAGGTTCTATTCGAGATGCCAGTTAGTCCAGTTTTTATTCTTGATCAACTATCTAAGTGGCTTGTGCAGTTTTTGATGCCCTGCTCTGATTGTTGTTTAATTGCTCCTGGAATCTAACATTTTAGGGTAAATTACTTATAACTATATTTTAGGGTGATTTTATATAATGCTGGATGGTCCCCCTAAGATTTCAAAATAGTCACATAACCCCCCATAGTTATATGTAAAGCGGAAAATGATGGAATGCACAATTAGTTACGACATTTATACCAAACGCGCTCTAAAAGCATGTGTGATAAAGTCTTAATTTCAATGTAATTCCCTTATAGTTTGTATAAATGCCTACTTTATCCCTCTTGTGATTTTTATATGTATCCACATAATCCCCTTATACTTTTATATAAGGTAATTAAATCATCGATTGATTTAGCATTAAAGTAAAAATACTAATGGTATTTCAATTAACGACATTACATAGGCTATTCTCTATCAAGTTTCCGCTTTACATAAATCATAGTGGGTGAATTGGATATTTTAAAATGTTAGAAGGGTCATGTGGCAACAAACAAAGCCACAGGAGCATTATATGTAATTTGCCCAACATTTTTATTCAACTCTGCAGTGTGAAATTGTTTTGTAGCTTCAGATGATATTCTTGCAACAGCTGCTAGTAAATGCTCCCCATGTTCTGTTTGCTCAAAAAAAAATCACTTGATCGGTTTTGACTAGTTCAATTAATTCTTTAGTTTTGTAATTGAACCGGATCAAAGGCATGATCGGTTCACGATTCAACCGATCGAACCAACTGATCCGATCCAGTTTTCGAAACATTGGGGTCAGTCAGTCAGGGTAAGGTTTGATAGAGCGGTTATTTAGCACATTTTGCACTATTATTCTGTCCTAATTTTGGCTACTCATGGTGCTAAGAATTGAAAATTTGCTCATATTTGATATTTGTGTAAATTGTAGGTGGTTGGTGTTAAAAGTGATCGCGTGAGGCACATTTTCAGAAGACTCTTTATTTTATGGCGTGCTCACGCCAGAAACTGAGGAGATATACCTAAAGCCGGACCCGCGGGATTGGTAGCAGCAGGGCTAACTAGGAAACCAAGCCCACGTGAACCCGATGCATGGAATCAAAGCCCAGGCTCCAAAAGAAAGTAAAACCCAGACGTTTCTTGGTCTCTATGGGCGGCGGCTTCAAAAAGGAAAAAAGGCCAGAATCACGTCTGATCAATTAGAGTAGCTTGAGTTTCAATTTGGAGTCAGACGTCTGGGGTCCTTCGGTCTTTCACAGCAATTAGTCAAAGCCAGATTCACGTCTAATAGATTAGCTTAGCTTTAGTTTTCTTTGGCTCCCATCTGTCAGACATTACAGACGATTTACTCTTTGCTTTTGGCTTCTGTACGACTTCCCTATTAGACTATTGCTTTTACTTTGGTCTCAGTGGTACGAACACGAAACCCCACAAAGGGAAGCAAGGCTTTTCAGCCGTTCCTTCGCTATTTCACTTTTCCCAATCCTTTTGATAATTAAGTTGAATGATATCAATTGAACCACGCGAGATTGATACGATGAGGAACGGTTAGTTTTCTTCTCTACCCAACAGTTGACGCGAGGGCGCGGTCCATAACATCTGTGAGATCTAATCAAATTTTTATTATTTCTTCCAATTCGTTACTATTCGTGCGTTTCCTGGATTAATTGTTTATGGATATTTTATTAATTGAATATCAACGGTCGGGTATTTGATTTAATTTAATAGCCTACCGTCACATTAACTAAATTGAATCCGTAATTGTTCATTTAGTTGATACCTAATGACAACCACCATAATTGACTTTATATTGGGGGAATGCAAGATCTAATTTAAATAAACCCTCTTAGTGTGTTTATTGGTTAGGGTTAGGTTTTTCCAGTTTTAATGCAACTGGATAATTAAATTCCTACAGTCGTACCTAGGGTTGTTTTTTGGTTAGAGAAGCAGTCAACGGTCGTACCTTGGCTGTCAAAAAGGTAAGGAAGAACTGGCTGTCAGAGCTTGTTGATAACTATAACCAACTTAATAACGGATGAATGAAATATCTCTGCATCGATGATCATTTAATTGGGCCGTGCTTGAAAAGTTAATCATTTGGGTAAAATTTTATTAATTGCTATTTTTAGTAAATTGTACTTGTGGAGTTATCTTTTGAATTTTATTTATTTTATTTTCATTTCCATCCCATTAATCATCCCCCAATTTTATTCTATTGACTTGGAAAGAAACAACTTCCTACCCACTTCCTGTGGAATCGACCCTACTTGCCATTATACGCAAAATTAATATTTTTATAGATAAATCTGGTATATCGGATAAAGCAAACTCTTCGGGAACAGGATGAATTAAGTAACCTACTGCACACCTAGGGTCCCTGCTCCAATACTTAGATTTGTTTCATAATTAATTGAGGTGGTAATTAGAACTTTTTAGTAATTATTATTGTACAGATTCGGCACCTGTCAATTTTTGGCGCCATTACCGGGGAACGGTGTTTTGGTTAATTTTGTTTCTTTCTAAGTTGTTCTCTTTGGATTTGTCTAACATTTTTCTAGTTTATGCCTCGTTCTTCTCATACAGGTGAATTGATTTTTTACCCAAAAGTAGTGAAGACTGCGCCCCAAACTAAGAAAGAGACCAGACAGCTAAGGAAGGAGCAATCCAGCACTGCATCTCAGAGACTGGATCCGGAGATTGAGTCAACAAATTTGAGTTGTTAAAATTTAAGTGACTCAGGCCAAGAGGACATCCCTATGGCGAATGCAAGGACACTAAGGGAGCTGGCTGCTTCGGAATTGTCCCAACAGCCGTTGTGCATCACATTTCCAACTCTAGTTGAGAATACCTCTTTCGAACTGAAGTCAGGATTAATTCACCTCCTACCCACGTTCCATGGCATCTCGGGTGAGGAACTCCATAAATACATTCAAGAGTTCGATGTGGTATGCTCCAGTATGAAGCCTCCAGGAATTACTGAGGAGCAGATTAAACTTAGAGCCTTCTCATTCTCTCTCAAGGATGCAGCGAAGGATTGGTTGTACTACCTACCTGCAGGTAGTATCACCACATGGACCTAACTTAAGAAGAAATTTTTGGAAAAATTCTTCCCTGCGTCCCGGGCTGCAAGTCTAAAAAAAGAGATATGTGACATTAAGCAGTACCCTGGAGAATCCCTATACGACTATTGGGAGAAGTTCAATAAGTTGTGCACTAGGTGCCCACAACATCAAATTAGTGAACAACTATTGATCCAATATTTCTATGAGAGCCTCCGGTCGTCTAATAGGAGTATCATTGATGCTGCAAGTGGGGGAGCATTGGTGAACAAGACACCAAGGGAAGCATGGTTACTCATTGAATTGATGGCAGAGAATTCTCAACAGTTTGGCTTCCGTGAGAGTAACCCTACCCGTAGGGTCAACGAGGTAGAGACGTCATCCATTCAGCAGCAGATATCAGAGCTAACATCTTTTGTTCGACAATTAGTTGTGGGAAACATGCATCAAGCAAAGGCCTGTGGAATCTGCACAAATGTGGGCCACCCCACTGACTCATGCCCTATGTTGCAAGAGGATGGGGCTGAACAAGTGAACATGGTTGGAGGCGTACCCGCGCCTCGTAGGCAGTATGACCCATATTCCAACACGTATAATTCGGATTGGAGAGACCACCCCAATTTCAGCTATGGGAATAGGCCACAGAATTTATTCTCCAATCGTCCACCGGGATTCCAGCAACCATGGCAACCAACATCACAACCTTCGTCATCTAACTCAGGAAGTTCTTTGGAAGATATTGTCAAGAGCCTGGCCACGAGTACTGCTCAGTTCCAACAGAAAACCAGAGCAAGCATGAAAAATCTGGAGATTCAAATAAGTCACATGGCAATCGCGATTAATAGCTTGGAGTCCCAAGTTTTTGGAAAATTACCATCGCAACCCGAGACAAACCCAAAAAATGTGAGTACCATGACATTAAGAAGTGGTAAAGAAGTGGAGGGGCCTAAGACCACGAACCTGAAAGATAAGAGTGAGGAGGAGATAAAAAAAGAGATTGAGGAAGAAAGACACATTCATGGAGACCCTAAGGTAACTCTTACTCCATCAATTCCTATTAAATCTAATTTACCTCCTTTTCCATGCAGGTTGGAGAAAACGAAGAAGGCGGGGAAAGAGAAAGAGATCCTGGACGTGTTCAGAAAAGTGGAAATCAACATCCCTTTGTTGGATGCAATCAAGCAAGTACCGAAGTACGCAAAATTTCTCAAGAACTTGTACACTCACAAGAGAAAGTTGAGAGGGGATGAAAGGGTAGCGGTAGGAGAAAACGTATCAGCTATACTCCAAAGAAAACTCTCACCCAAATGTGGGGATCCAGGTATATTCACGATCCCTTGTAAGATAGAAAATACACCGATCAGGAGAGCCGTTTGGATTTAGGGGCGTCAATCAACGTGATGCCAAAAATCATTTATACGTCCCTGAATCTTGAGTCATTAAAAGAGACGACCATCATAATCCAACTTGCCGACAGCACCAATGCCTACCTAGAGGGGTTAGTTAAGGATGTCTTGGTTCAAGTAAATGAGTTAGTTTTTTCATCAGATTTTTATATCTTGGATATGGGAGATGAAAAGTCGTTAAACCCGTCACCTATTTTGTTAGGTAGACCTTTCTTAGCACTGCTAGGACAAAAATAGACGTGAATGAGGATACTTTATCAATAGAATTTGATGGCGAAACTGTAAACTTTAATATTTTTGAGGCGATGAAGTACCCAAAAGAATCTAACTCAGTCTTTGCTTTGAATGTTTTTGAGCTCATTGTACAGTAAACTTTCGAACTGAATGGTGAGGACGCATTGGAAGTGGCCCTAATCAAGCATCTTGAGTTGGGTGTAACTCTTGATGTGGACATGAGGGATGAGTTGCACCATGCAGTTGAAGCCTTATACTCACTATCAACTGTTTCTCCAAGGTATGAGTTTACTTCTCTGTTTGTGCCAGAGACTCAGACAAAGCTGCTTCCTTCAGTTGTGCAGGCACCGGAGTTAAAGGTTAAGTCTCTCCCGAAGCATCTAAAGTACGCATTCCTGGGAGACCGGGAGACACTTCCGGTAATTATTTCTGCATATTTATCTTCAAATCAAGAGGACAAACCGGTGCGAATTCTTAAGGAGCATAAGGAGGTAATTGGATGGAGCATAGCAGATATAAATGGAATAAGTCTATCCTTATGCATGCACCGGATTCGACTCGAAGAGGATGCGAAGTCGATAAGACAGGCACAACGGAGGTTGAATCCTCTGATGATGGAAGTTGTAAAGAAAGAGATACTTAAACTCCAAGAGGTGGGGATTATTTTTGCTATCTCGGACAGTCCTTGGGTGAGTCCTGTTCAAGTGATCCCAGTGATCGTAGAGGAGAACCAGGAGGGTGATATGGTTCCAATTAGGAAAGCTACTGGCTGGCGTCAGTGCATTGACTACCGGAGGCTAAATTCTGTGACGAAAAAGGACCATTTTCCTCTCTCTTTTATTGATCAGATAATAGAAAGATTAGCTGGTCGTATTTATTGCTGTTTCTTGGATGGTTTTTTAGAGTACTTCCAGATCGTGATATCACCAGAGGACCAGGAAAAGACCACGTTCACCTGCCCATTTGGTACGTTTGCTTACCGTAGGATGCCTTTCGATTTTTGCAATGCTCCAGCAACTTTTTAAAGGTGCATGGTAAGTATTTTCTCAGAATATGTAGAAAAGATAATCGAGGTGTTCATTGATGATTTTAGCGTATACGGGGATAGTTTTGATGAATGTCTTGATAATCTAGCTTTAATTCTGGAAAGGTGCATAGAAACGAATTTGGTTCTTAATTGAGAGAAGTGTCACTTTATGGTCGAACATGGTATTGTTTTAAGGCACGTTGTGTCGGCTAAGGGAATAGAGGTAGATAAAGTTAAGATAGATCTTATTTCTGCTCTACCTTATCCCGTGTATGTACGGGAGGTACGTTCTTTTTTGGGCCATACAGGATTTTACAGGAGGTTCATCAAGGATTTCTCAAAGATCGGAGCTCCCTTGTTCAAGTTGCTGCAAAAGGACGTGCCGTTTGACTTCACCGATGAATGCAAAGTGGCATTTGATAAATTGAAAGAGTCGTTGACGTCACCGCCCATCATTCAACCCCCAGATTGGAACCTGCCGTTTGAAATAATATGTGACGCGAGCGATTATACCGTAGGAGCCGTATTGGGACAGAGAATTGGAAAAATGCCACACGCGATTTACTACGCATCGAGAGCATTGAGTGGAGCCCAATTTAATTACTCCACGACGGAGAAAGAATTATTAGCTGTTGTTTTTGCACTAGAAAAATTTAGGTCATATTTATTGGGTGCGAAAATAATTGTTTTCTCTGATCATGCAGCCTTGAGGTACCTGTTGGCGAAAAAAAATGCAAAATCGAGGCTGATCAGGTGGATCTTGCTCCTGCAGGAGTTCGACTTTGAGATCAAGGATAAGAGCGGAGCCGAGAATTTGGTGGCTAATCATTTGAGTCGGCTGCTCACAAATTAGGAGGATCTGCCGTTAAGAGAGTCATTTCTCGAGAAGCAATTGCTAGCCATTGATTCATCGGCACCCTGGTATGCTGACATTATAAATTTTTTGGTAACGAATCAATTGCCTTCAGGTTGACCGAAGGCAAGGAGAGATAAGTTGAGAAGTGACGCCAAATATTATATTTGGGATGACCCATACTTGTGGAGACAATACTCGGACCAGGTGATAAGAAGGTGTGTAAGTGCCGATGAGTTCCATTCTATTTTGACTTTTTGCCATTCATTTGCATGTGGGGGGTACTTTGGGCCAAAACGCACAGCTCGTAAGGTGTTAGAGAGCGATTTTTATTGGCCAACTCTTTTTAAGGATGCATATTTGTTCTGCAAATCTTGTGATAAGTGTCAAAAGGTGAGGAATATTTCTCGTAGAGACCAAATGAGTCAAACCCCCATATTATTTGTTGAAATTTTTGATGTTTGGGGTATAGATTTCATGGGTCCCTTTCTCTCGTCCTTTGGTTTCTTGTACATTCTACTTGCTATTGATTATGTTTCAAAATTGGTGGAGGCAAAGGCCACCCAAACTAATGATTCTAGAGTGATTGCAGAATTTATTAAATCTAACATTTTTGTCCGTTTCGGAATGCCGAGAGCTATAGTCAGTGACAGGGGCACCCATTTTTGCAATAAGACGATTACTGTTCTGTTTCGTAAATATGGCGTGCTCCACAAAGTGTCCACTCCCTATCATCCACAGACGAATGGTCAGACTGAAGTGTCGAATAGAGAGGTGAAGTTAATTCTAGAGAAAATGGTGCAGTCTGATAGAAAGGACTGGAGTTTGAAGTTGGAAGATGCTCTCTGCGCTTACCGCACCGCATACAAAACACCGATTGGGATATCCCCATACAGGTTAGTTTTTGAGAAGCCTTACCACCTCCTGATGGAATTTGAACACAGAGCATTTTGGGCGCACAAGCGGTGTAACATGAACCTTATGGAGGCCGGAGGACATAGAAAGCTCCAATTACAAGAGTTGGAGGAGCTAAGGAATGAAGCCTATGAGAACGCCGCAATTTATAAGCAGAAGAGCAAAATTTTTCATGACCAACAAGTCTCAAGGAAGTCATTTGTAATAGGGCAAAAAGTCCTACTTTATCACTCGAGACTTAAGCTTTTTCCAGGTAAGTTGCGTTCGCGTTGGATTGGGCCATTTGTTATCTCTAATATTTTTCATTATGGTGCAGTGGAGATCCAAAGCTTGAAAACGGAGAAGAAGTTCGTAGTCAATGGTCACCATTTAAAGCCTTATTATGAAGGGTTTAACAGTGAGCAAGTGGAGATTATATCTCTTAATGATCCAAATCGTGAGCTCTAAATAGCTGATGGCCATGTTTAGCCAAAGAAATTAAAGAAAGGTGCTGCTGGGGAGGCAACCCAAGGAATACAGAATTAGTTGTGATCATTTTTCATTTACTTGCGATTTTTCAGTTCTATTTTTATATTTTGATTGTTTTTGTGGTGATGAACAGAAAACTAGGGGTTCCAAGGCGTGCCCACGCCTTGGAAGGGGTACGCCAGGTCAACTGTGCAAATTGAAGACTAACAGTTCTAAGGCGTGCCCATGCCTTGAAAGGAACTTTTTTGGACTTTGTCAAGATGCGACGGTCAGAAGACTATGGCCTCTAAGGCGTGCCCACGTCTTCCAATCTGTTGGACAACAAAAGTCAAAATTGACGGGGACCCTCTCTGACCCCACTTTTCTACTTTACTCTTTTCCTTGTCTTGTCTAGTTTGTCAAGACCCGTCAGTCTAGCTTCTACTTTTTCAGTTTCTTTCTTTTGACTAAGTCTCACTTTCTTCTTTTGCCTTGCTTTCTTGGTCCGCCGCCATTCTCCATCGCACGTCTTCTCCACCTGCCATCGTCTTTGCCGCACGCCGCCGCCTACCGCTGCGCCATTGTCTGTCGCCCGTGGTCAGCTGTCGCACTCCGCCACCAAACCCACCAACGCGCGAGTTGCCTTTGCACATGACATTACCTACTCGCACGCTGCCTGCGCGCCTGCTCTTCCCTCGCGTGCTCCTTCTCCCTTTAGCTCGCGCGCCTGCAGTCGACCCAGCAGCAACTCCGCGCTTTCCCAGTAGCTCGCGGTCTTCATCTGCAAGCCTGCCAGACGCGAGCGACCTCGCGCACCCCGCACGCCCAGCACACCTAGCAGTATTGCCCCGTTTGGCGCGACCTGCCCTGTCGGCCAGGCCCTTGCTGCGCGCGACAGCCAGCCCGCGTGCCCCACTCCGCCAACAGCCCTCCAGCAGCGCGTCCTTCCCCATCCGTACGAGCACGCGCCGCCGCCCTTGGGCTCCTCTTCTTCTCGCCGTGTGACTCTCCCACGGCCTCCTCCAGCCTAAAAAAAATGGTACCCATATTTTCCCTAAATTTTTGTCACTGGTCTTCGAATTTGGGATCTAGTTGCTATATTTGACTCAGATTCAAGTTTATATATCTGTGGATTTTGGTGAATTGGATATCTGGTACACGTGACAAGTGATTCACCCTCTGTTGAACATATTTGACTGATAACTTCATTGTTTGGGGTCTCGATTCTGCTTGTCTTAATTATTGGTTGCCTAGTGACGCTAATGAGGAATTACAAATTGCACGACATGTTGAACAGTTGTTCTCGGCAATAGGTTGGCAAAAGTACCTAACCATTGATTACCCTACGTTTGAGGAGCTGTGTTGTGAATTCTACTCCACCTCCGAGTTCATAAAAAATGAATTCATCACTTTGGATGAGAAGAGGATTATTCAATTTAGATTAAGAGATACCCAGTATAGTATGTCCATTAATGAGTTTAATCTGACTTTGGGGTTTGTTAGTGAGAATACCATTGCATCCGGAGCATATATAAACAGTGCGTGTGACTACACCAGACCGTTTTCTACTGATTACATTGACATTTGGAGGGAGTGGTCCACAGATCCTCAACTTTACAATCCGAGTCAGTCCAAGGCCTCTCATCTGAAGGATCCGGTCTTGAAGGTCATCCACAGGTTCTTGGCTCACAATTTCTCGGGCCGAAAGGATTCCTCCGGCACTCTCACCAAGGCAGAATTTTATTTTCTTTGGTGCATGCGCAACAAAGTTCAGGTTAACTTTGGATGTTGGGTGGCCACTCAAATGCAATCAGTCATTCAAAAGTGCAATAAACCGGTGATTCTGGGTTCACTCATTACTCACTTGGCCATTCGATTGGGTTTGCTTGACCTCGACAAAGAGCACAACTTCGCTCTAGCTCGTGAGATAGAGCCACTGGATTTGCGCAGCTTGGAGCGGATGGGAGTTATTTTCAAAGTAGGAAATGTCTATCAGTTTACACCTCCTGGCGAGGACGGACCACAGCCCCGGGTTCCTCCGACTGCCCCCTCCACTGAGTCTCCACCCCATCCGGATCAAGCAGGTCCGTCCTCCTATCATGCTCCCCCTGCTTGGGAGTCCCAATATCGCTCCCTCCAGGATTCTATCCATGCGCTGGAGGAGCGCGTTGAGGGGTTGGATGACCGTTTTAGGGCGTTACAGGTTTTTACCCGTATTCAGACAGAGAATCAGCAGCTTTCTATGCTCATATTGGATTCCACCCCCTGCATCCTCCGCCTCCTTAGGATCTCGCTGCACCATCTCAGTAGTCAGGGAAGTTTCTCTCCCTTTGTCCTTGCACTTTATTTGTCTAGGCTACATTGAGGACAATGTAGATTTTAGGTGTGGGGGGTGATTTCTATTATTTCTTTTTGTCTCTATTGTTTCTTTTTGCTCGAAAAACAAAAAAAAAAGAGGAAAACATGAAAAAAAAACCTGAAAAACAAAAAGGAAAAAGTATATAGTTAGTTCATTTTTGCTAGAGTATTTTGCTATGATGGAATATACAATCTGGGTGCACGTATATGTGGTCATATATGCTGGCTGTGCATCTGGTTTTTCCTTAGCAATATCGTTGAATATTGAGTATGCTGGACTTGACCCACTTTTGAAACTTTTGGAAGCTTTTGAGCCTTGCGTGAGCACATTATTCTTGTTTGCTCTATTTTTGTTTGATTGAGTAGGTATCACACATGGTATTGGCATTCTAGAACTTGCTATTTTGTACATGTCGAGACCACATTTTGTTGAACTGGTTGCATTTGAAATGATAAGGGCATTTAGGATTAAACTTCCTTTAACTTCCTAAAAATCATGCCTTCATCTTGTCTTCTAATAGTAAACCAATTTGAGCTTTTATCCGTCGAGTTTGTTTGTTAGCCATATTGATAATCCAAGATCTCTTTAGACTTTCTTGTTCACCCCTGTGTTGTCAAGGGATGTCTGAATTTCATTATTTGTGCAAGGCAAATAAATCTGGAGTTGCAAGTATTGTCAGAGTAGAATCTGTATGATGCTATCTTTGTGCATCTGGAACAAAAAAGGGGAGAAATCAACAATAAGCTGCTGATCAGAAGACTCTGTCTTACAGGGCGTGCCCACGCCTTGCAAGACGTTTTCCTCCAAAAAAAAAAAAGAGAAAGCAAAGTGAAGGAAGTGAACAGACGACTCTGGCTTATAGGACGTGCCCACGCCTTGCAAGCCGCCTGTCAAAAAATGAGAGAGAGAAAATTGGTGGCATTTGCACAGTGTGTACAGTAGGTGAAACTGTCTTGTTTGTGGAAATTTCTCCGGTGAAGCATTGTGGTTATGTGGTGGATATCGGGCATTCCCCTGACACATTACACCTTATTTTCACCTTCTTATCCCGCCTTTTACTTAAACCCTATTACAACCCTATGAAAGTCCCTTTGATTTGTGTATTTAGTTCGCTTTTCGGTGGTGGAGATGTGATAAATGTGCAAGCCTATAGTAATTCCATTCCGTGATGTTGATTTGAGCGTTCCTAGTATTTATACATTTTCTTGAAGGTAACGTATAATATTGTTCATATTCTTTGGATAACTACCTGTTTGGTATGTTTTAATTTTGGAGATATTGTCGGGAATGCGGGATGTTTGTGCTAGTATAGATGACTAGGAAACCGTTGCTATCTTGATTGTGCTTCTGAGCTCTGAAATGTTTGAGGGCAAGCATTGTCTAGGTGTGGGGGAATTTGATAGAACGGTTATTTAGCATATTTTGCACTATTATTCTGTCCTAATTTTGGCAACTCATGGTGCTAAGAATTGAGAATTTGCTCATATTTGATATTTGTGTAAATTGTAGGTGGTTGGTGTTAAAAGTGATCGCGCGAGGCACATTTTCAGAAGACTCTTTATTTTATAGCGTGCTCACGCCAGAAACTGAGGAGATATACCTAAAGCCGGACTCGCAGGATTGATAGCAGCAGGGCTAACTAGGAAACCAAACCCACGTGAACTCGACGCATGGAATCAAAGCCCAGGCTCTAAAAGAAAGTAAAACCCAGACGTTTCTTGGTTTCTGTGGGCGGTGGCTTCAAAAAGGAAAAAGGGCCAAAATCACGTCTGATCAATTAGAGTAGCTTGAGTTTCAATTTGGAGTCAGACGTCTGGGGTCCTTCGGTCTTTCACAGCAATTAGTCAAAACCAGATTCACGTCTAATAGATTAGCTTAGCTTTAGTTTTCTTTGGCTCCCATCTGTCGGCCATTACAGACGATTTACTCTTTGCTTTTGGCTTCTGTACAACTTCCCTATTAGACTTTTGCTTTTACTTTGGCCTCAGTGGTACGAACACGAAACCCTACAAAGGGAAGCAAGGCTTTTTAGCCGTTCCTTCGCTATTTCACTTTTCCCAATCCTTTTGATAATTAAGTTGAATGATATTAATTGAACCATGCGAGATTGATACGATGAGGAGCGGCTAGTTTTCCTCTCTACCTAAAGGTTGACGCAAGGGCGCAGTCCATAACATCTATGAGATCTAATCGAATTTTTATTCTTTCTTCCAATTCGTTACTATTCGTGCGTTTCCTGAATTAATTGTTTATGGGTATTTTATTAATTGAATATCAACTGCCGGGTATTTGATTTAATTTAATAGCCTACTGTCATATTAACTAAATTGAATCAATAATTGTTCGTTTAGTTTTTTTTTTTTTTTTTTTTTTTTTTTTTTTTGGTTGCCTGCCACGGTATCCAGGGCTTTGCCCTGACTAATCCGTTGGTCGACCGGGTCGCACACCTGGCTGTGGTGGGTGAGTCTCCCAACAAGGGTAGCTGCATACGCCAGGTTTCGAACCCGAGACCTGCTTAAGCGGAACCAAGCTGCTTACCACTTGGCCCAACCCCAGTTGGTATAATTGTTCGTTTAGTTGATACCTAGTGACAACTACCATAATTGGCTTTATGTTGGGGGAACACAAGATCTAATTTAAATAAACCCTCTTAGCGTGTTTATTGGTTAGGGTTGGATTTTTCCAATTTTAATGCAATTGGATAATTAAATTCCTACGGTCGTACCTAGGGTTATTTTCTGGTTAGAGAAGCAGTCAACGGTCATACCTTGGTTATCAAAAAGGTAAGGGAGAACTGGCTGTCAGACGTTGTTGATAGTTATAACCAATCTAGTGACGGATGAATGAAATATCTCTGCATCGATGATCATTTAATTGGACCGTACCTGAAAAGTTGATCCTTTGGGTAGAATTTTATTAATTGCTATTTTTAATAAATTGTACTTGTGGAGTTATCTTTTGAATTTTATTTATTTTATTTTCATTTCCATCCCATTAATCATCCCCCAATTTTATTCTATTGACTTGGAAAGAAACAACTTCCTACTCGTTCCCTGTGGAATCGACCCTACTTGTCATTGTATGCAAAATTAATATTTTTATAGGCAAATTTGGTATATCGGATCAAGCAAACTCTTCGGGAATAGGGTGAATCAAGTAACCCATTGCACACCTAGGGTCCCTGCTCCAGTATTTGGATTTGTTCTATAATTAATTGAGGTGGTAATTAGGACTTTTTAGTAATTATTATTGCACAGGTTCGGCACCTGTCAAGGTTATAGAGCAAGCTACAAGCTTGCCCTGGAGCAAATGAATCGCTGCTTTGACAACTAATTATTCAGCCAGTGCAGGGCCAATAGTTTTTGGGTGCCGATATCACCATGAATAAGAAGCTTATAGAAACTACAATATATGTTCAAGCATCTGCAAATTATATGTATCTTCATTTGTATGTTGATTAACTTCTATTAATGATTGTGCCTTAAAATTTTATGCAGTACACCTATCCTTGTCTGTTTGTTTATGGATTTTTATATAAGTAACTTTGTAGAACTTTGATTTTAGTAATTTCAATGAACAAGGTTGCCTCACAGACACTAAAAGAAATTGCAACATGCATTATGTGTTCACGCTAAAATCTATTCGCAGGATTCATGGGAGCTACACCTTTTATATTTTCTGTCTGTCCTGTTCAAGCCAGAACAGAATTTCATCGGTTGATATTTGGTACCAACGGTTTAATTGGTGACACATCTGAGACTTATTTCAGTTGTTCCTCTATTGGTCTTAAGTTCCTGTCACCCAGTGAAAGCTCAAAAAATATGGGAAAAAACAACAACAAAGGACCTGAGAACTTATTTTAGCAGCAAGAGGAGATAAGACAACTATATGCATCCTTTAGCTAAGTAACTAAAGCTGTAGGTTTACAGCGTTTGTGGTGAAATTCTCAAACATAATACCAGAATGATAAGTTTTTTGCAGGTTAAAAGCATAGTCTTACCTATGACTGGTAATGACTTCCTTTTTTACTTGGTTTGATTTCACAGGCAGAACTACTGGAACCTGCAATAAGCGGAACACTGAATGTGCTGCGGTCATGTGCAA
The DNA here is from genome assembly GCF_003713205.1 of Coffea eugenioides. NCBI lineage: Eukaryota > Viridiplantae > Streptophyta > Magnoliopsida > Gentianales > Rubiaceae > Coffea > Coffea eugenioides. The sequence continues at coordinate 33,505,093 of NC_040036.1, read as the reverse complement.
ATTCTTCTTCTGTCAATAGAGTAGTTATAACATCCTCTATGGTTGCAGTTTCAAAAAATAGAGAATTAAAGGAGGATGTGGTAGTTGATGAAAGTTGGTTTTCCGATCCATCATACTGTGAGGAGCAAAAGGTACATATATTATCTGTCTTCTTCCAGTAAAATCTAATATGGAATGCTGGAATTCTTTAGTTTTAACTTGTTATTGGAACACATATGAGGAGTTAGCCCAGCTGTGGAGATAATTAAGTTAGGATCTTCATGACTTGGTGGTACTTTAATAGGCAAAAAGAAGGATATTTTTGTAACCAGAATGGTCAGTCCATTTCTTTCCTTCTATCTAAGTAACAACTTAACTTTAATGAAAAATTAATAATGTAGTGTGGAATAGTCGGGGAAAGAGCAATATGAAAGTTTTCCTACTTAATTATGCATCTCTTGCATGATCAAATTCTATACTATTGTCTGAGAATACACACCTAGATGAGCAATATTTGGTCGGTCAATTGGAAAGGAACTTCTGCTATAATATTATGAATATGGCTATATGTGTTAAAGTGTCAAGGTCCCTGGTAGTTTTGCTGTTAACTTGTGGATTAAGAGATCAGATGATCGGGATATGTCGACACTGGTGCTTTGCATCATTCCTTGAATATAGAAAGTTTACACCATTCCTAAGATCCTTGAGAAATCTACTTATTCACTTGTAGCATAGCTTGTCCTGGGAAATGTGGATACTTTCACTCTGTGCTTTGTAGCTACAGCAATAATAGTTTCAACTGATGTAAGTTGCTGGTTTTGTCAAATTTGTAGAAATTTATAATGTTACTTCTTAAAGTTTACAAATCTAATTACTTTCTGCTAGCATCTTACCAATATTTAGTGATTTTTCGGTGTTGATTGTCTTGGTATGAACTTTCAAAACCATGGCCGAGAATGCTGCATGGAAATTTGCAAAGGAGCATGGCATTGATGTGATTATAATTCATCCGGGATTGGTCATTGGTCCTCTCTTGCAGCCATCTGTTAATTCGAGCACTGTTTTGTTCCTCAACCTATTAAAGGGTTTGTTTCAAAATTTATTGAATCACCTTAGTAATCATTGTCTAACCGACTCTTCCATCTATGTTAGTTATAGCTTTATTATGCACCACAGCTTTCTTTGTTACAGTAGAACAAAAAACTTATGACTAATAACATTTCAAGGCACTGCTGGCTAATCACATGATTGACAGACATAGGTCAAAATGTGAACTGATATATCAAGCTATAAACTCTGACCAGCTTATGATGTTTTAAAGGTTTGCAGTACAATCTTTCATCTGAAATTCACGTTGTGTGCATCTTCCTTTCAACAACATTGAGGTTCTATGTGATTAACAGGAAGGAAAAGAAATTTTTGGGTGGTAATTGTGAGGAAAAATTTGTTAGGAGTAGTCACTGTTTATGTTGTACAAACTTTACTTGCTAAAGCTTGTTTATTATTCTTTCAATTCGCCATGACTCCTTCGACCCAAATAGTCACTTTGTACAACAATGGCAAGAAACAAATTTCAGGAATTGATTACTATTTCACTCTCTGGAACAAAACAACAGGAATAAATTCTGTTTTTCTATCTGGATGAGAGTGAAGGGACAAGTTTCTTCAAGTCTCACCATTTAACTCTTAAGTATGAGACAACTAGTATTATCATGCTTGTAGTTTATTCTTTTGCCTTGTAATTGATCCTTTTTGGAAGAAAATAAATAAACTTTCCTTTGAAAGAGAAACCTAACTCTAAATCTGAGAAATTCCAGGGACAGATTAACTAGTAGATTGTTGGGATTAATCTTTCTTATTATTCACCAATTATCTGAATTGTCTCAACTAGTTCATTCCTCACATCTCCCTCCCCTCTGTGGTTTTACTGATACTAAAACAGAACATTTCTTCTGGAAGGCAGGCCATGGCCTCTAAATTTGACTCTTTTCATGGCAAACAACATTGTATTTAATTGTATGCAGAGTTTCACTTATGTTCGCTGAAGAGCCTGCAAAAACAATGTGTTTAAAGATCTTAGGTGCCAAATGCAGGGGTTGAACCATTTCCTAAGGCAACATGTAGCTGGGTTGATGTTAGAGATGTTGCCTATGCACATGTTCTTGACCTTGAAACCCCTTCTGCAAGTGGAAGATATTGCCTGGTTGAAAGATGTGCAAATGCCTCTCAGATCATCAAGATTTTGCATTAGCATTACCCAAATCACCAATTTCCTGATAAGTAAGTCTTGTTTTCCTTGTTTAGGTCTTTACAGGCTTTTGCTGATGGCCTTGTATAGGTTCAAAATGTATCACATATTTTTATACTCTCTTTTAAGCTTAACAAAGGACATTAAATCCTAAACTTTCTGCCTTCTTTTTTTTTCTTTTGGTCTCATGTTCCATAAAATAAGCTCTTTCTCAGGTTGATTTCTAGAAGATGGTCTTCTTTGGACTGGGATATATCACCAAATTGGCTTTGTATCCAAAATAGAAATTCCATTTCAGGCTTTTTTTAGAAAAAAATAATTTCATTCATATCACAACTAAAGTTATCTTTTAAAAGGTCTTTTGAAACTTCATAAAAAGGCACAATCTACAGTAGATATGAGGCAATTGTCCAGTTACATTTGCATTTTCATTACCTAAGCTTTATTTATGTTTGCCATAATTGTGTATTGTCCAGCATACAGCAGAATGTCAAACAATACCAACCTTATCAGCCCAAACTACAGAGCCTCCAATGAGAAGGCAAAAAGGTTGGGAGTTCAATTCACTCCTTTGGAGGTCAGCCTAAAAGATGCTGTTGAATTCTTCAGGGGGAGAAATTTAGTCAATATCTGAGCTATGGCATTGATTTACTATTGTATTCAAACTATTAAATTAAATAAACCAGCTAGTTATCTCAGCTCGCAGGGGTCACCCTATATGTTTATTTGTCCCACCATATTTGAGTTATTATTCCCACCATTTATGTGGATTTATTTGTAATATATTTCTCATAACTATGAAACATTGCGAAATAGTAGACTATTTCTTGCATGTCGTTTTTCATTTTTTGCATGTAAATTTGAAAATAGGAAATTCAACTTTTCATTTTTTCAGAGTGGGCATTTTCTTACAAACCTGTTGTATGATTTAATCATAGGTTTTCTTCCGCCTCTGTGCTTTTGGTATGCAAGCTGTGGAATACCTAGGAAAAAATGGAAATCCCTTTTAACTCCAAAGGCAAATTCCAACTAATTGAACACAATTTGATTCTGAATACAAAGCCAAGAGATGGAAAAAGAAAAAAGAAAAGGAGGATGCAGGTATTTTAGAAGTTCCCTTCTAGATTTTGAAATGATTGAATTTTGACAAAAGGCATATATGCATGCTAAATTTACTGTAACAACTAATAAGAAATGCCAGGACTTCCTCTTTCTAGTAGGGGCCCCTTCTCTCTAGAAAAGAGAGCTATGCTTCCCTTGGTAACTCAAAGGTTCAAAAAGTTTCAAAACTTTGATAAAAAAACAAAAAAGTTTCAAAACTTTTCAAACTTTCAGGCAATCTTCAAGCTTCCAAACAATCAATATCCCGAGAAACCTTGTCGGAATCCTTTAGTGTGTGATCCATAAAGTCATCAAAAAGTGAAGGATTTATTACGGTCAGATTTTGAAGACCAGTGTCGAGTGAAACAGCAAAATAGGATAGTGTGGCTCATTAAAGTTTCTACAAAATGCTATACCAGCTCAAAGTGATAAGAAGAATTACCAATGGCGTTGCTGCTGAGATAGACAGGTAAGCTCACAGCCATTTCCTCAACTTTTCTTGCCTTGTAGTGTAGGTGCATTAGAGCAATGTTTTAAAAATCGGACCGTTAATTGAACTGGTGAAGTGAAAGGGTCGAGGTTCAACCGGTCGGACCGGTTCAACCTCGGTTCAATGAATTTTTTTAAAAATAATTTATATAAATATATATGTACAAAATAAGACATGTAATGGACTAATTTAATACTTTATATGATGAAAAGTTTACTATTTTTTAATAACTTGGATTTTTAAAAATAAATTTTTTAAATTATAAGTTAAAACAAATAAATTTCATCTCAATTTCAATTATATCTAAATTCAACCCAAAAATATCACAATATTTTGAAATTATACAAAATTCACGTCTATGAGAATTTAGATATTGTGAACCTAAATTTTAATTTATGTTTTGAGATTTAGAGATTGCAATTTAAAAACGAAAGTTTGGAGCTCGAAGGAAGTCAAGAAAATCGAAAATAGAAATGTAAACTTGATAAGAAACAAAAAATGAGATAAAAGTGAGTGGTTGTGGCATTAAATAATTTGGGTTAAAAAAATAATTATTTTTTAACTTTTTTCAATTTAATGGACAAAAACAAAATTAAAAGATGGAAGAAAACATCAATAAATTAAAAATAAAGAGGTTTGATTAAAAAGGAAGTGACAAAAGAAAAGATGATAGAGAGAGAGAGTTGAAAATTAAAAAAAAAAAGAGCCATGAGAGGATGAGATTTTGTAAGAAAAATGAAAAAAAGAAATATGAGTGTTTGCTTTATATAAATAAGTTATCAAAAATAACTAATAAGATGTGATGGTGCAACGGTTAATACATTAGTCTCTTCTATTACAAAGGTCTTGAGTTCGAATCTTGATAACTACATTTTACAAAACTTAAAAAAAAAAAAGGAAAGTTGAAAACCGGAAACCACCGGTTCAATCCGATTCAGCGATTTTTGCGGTTCGACTGGTTTTCTGGCAAAGTCAACTATGCCATTGAACTGGACTGGTACATGACGTTCGCGGTTCAACCGGTCAGTCCGGTTCGGTTTTCAAAACATTTGCATTAGAGTTAGGTGCATTCTCCTCTGCTCTTTAGTTGCCTACCAGGTTGACATTTACCTAGAGAAAAGCATATTATCTTGTCTTTCTTTGTTGTTTGGTCGGGTTTTCCTTGAAATATTGGTGTATGAGTGTGGGATATACCAGCACTATCTCGTGTTAAGTCCCATGGCTGAGGATATAGCTGATATTCTGCAAAGCTTTTCTCTCTCGAGTAAGGAACTTCAGATAACAGATGTGGGTAGAGAGGAGCTAGCTTTTGGTATAAAAGAATGTCAATGCAGTTTGATTCGAAAGATCGTGGGAGAGAAGGTAGCAAACTATACAGGAGTCAAGAACTTTGTTACCACAGCTTGGGGTTACCCAAGAGACCTGACAGTGGCTGAGTTAGGGCCGAATCTTTTCCAATTCATTCTTTCTAAGGAAAATGATAGGGATAGAGTCATGAAGGGGGGTCCTTGGATTCTGGATAATCAATTGCTCGTGTTGAACAGATGGTATGAGGGGATAGAAGATGATGAAAAAGCCTTTAATCTCACACCACTCTGGGTGCAAGTTTGGAATCTTCCTGTTCACTGGATGTCAAAAGAAGTAGGAAAGAAAATAGGGTCAATCTTCCACCAAGTGAGAAATGTTATAATACCTAAAGATTGTTGTACTGGTGGATATTGCACAACCTCTCCTAAGAGGGACGACAGTTAAGGTGGCAGGGATAGCAAAATGGGCAAGCTTTAAGTATGAAAAATGGCCGAATTTCTGTTATAACTGTGGTAGAATAGGACACAGTGAGAGGTCTTGTGATAAGGCTATGAGTGTGAGGGAAGGAAAAAAGGATAACTAATACGGGAATTGGATTAGGGCTGGGAATGGGAATGGAAAGATGTCTCCTCAGAAAAAACATACAAGTATTATATACAACCCCCAAAGGCATCACTGGAGTTTCCAGAATGGAGATTGGGTGGAGAAGGAGAGAGAGGATACTTAGACCAAAGGTAAGTGCAGTATTGGCACTAGTGGTTTGGTGGAGGAGCTAAAGAGGGATAGAGAACAGGAAATGGAAGTAAGACAGTAGTTGGATTAGTCAACTTACCAGAGAGAGGTCCTGCCCGAAACAAATACATCTATCACAACCTTACCAAGTATGGAGAGAGTTGAGGAATCAGAATCCTCAAAACTACATCTTGAGGAGGAGTAGGTAGACCTGAGAAAGTGAAATATGGGAAGGAACAGGCTAGAGAGGCAATGATGATTGAAGATAGTGGAAAGGAGAATATACAGATAGAGAACACGGATTAGAATGCTGACAATCTGGTTCTGGGGAGGGAACCACTGAAACAGTGTTAATGCAGGTGGATGATGACTGTACTGCTAGGAAGAAAGAGGTAATAACAAAGCAAAACAGAAGGATTCAAAAGCCTTTGAGGTCCCCAAGTGAAAGAAGACAGCCTCTAAAGGAAATTTGCATTAATTTGGATGGTCAGAAATATCAAGGGAAAAGAAAAAGTAATGATCTGGATGTGGTGATGGAGAATGCTGAGGGAGAAACACATTGTATGAAAAGGAATAAGTCTGAAACTACAGAAGAGTCTGAAAAGGGAGGTTTTGAGGGGGAGAGGTCCATCCCAAACTGGACCCTTGGGTGTAAATGAGGTCCAGGTGTGGAATTGTTAAGGAGTGGGGAGCCCCTGAACAATTCCCTAGCTAAGGGAGGTGAATAATCTCTTCTCTCCAAGTATGGTTTTTCTAAGTGAGACCAAGAATAGGACAAAATATATGGAAAAAGTTAAGAATATCTTAAGATTTGATGAGATTGCTGTTGTTGAGGCAATGAACAAGGCGGGAAGAATGGCTCTTCTGTGGAAAGAAGATGTGAAAATAATAGAGGTCCTGCCGACTGCCTTTACTATAGAAGCACATGTGGAGGATCAGGAAGCTAATACTGACTGGTGGTTTGTAGGCATTTATGCAAGTTGTGATCATTAGGTGAGAAACAGCAGTGGAAAGTAATAGATAGTAGAAAAAGGCTGTGGGGGGAGAGATGAATATTGGCAGGAGACTTCAATGATATAGTCTCCAATGAAGAAAAATGGGAAGGAATTTCGAGAGAGGAAAGAAGCTTCCAGGATTTTAAAGAGTTCATTAATGGGAATCAATTGATGGATATTGGTTTTGATGGCCATCCATGGACTTGGTGTAACAATTGGGAGGATGAGGGGGAAATCAAACAAAGACTGGATAGGGGGCTGTGTAGCTATCCTTGGTCCTAGGTTTTGAGAAAGTAAGTTGCAGACACATAGACTCTTATGCCTCTGATCACAGCATCCTAATGATTCACATAATGTTGAATTCTGGTATGAGAAAAAAGAGGTTTTACTTTGACAAGAGGTGGTTAAAGAGAGAGAGGTGGTCAAGACTGCTTGGGAGCAGGAGACTGAGGGATCCAGGATGCTTCAAGTGACAAAGAAGACCAGGAACTGCAGAATTGCTCTCCTAAAATGGAAAAACAAATTCCAAGCAAACTCAAGAGAGAAGATTGAGCACATTAAAAAGCAAATGAGTGAGCTGAAGGAATCAAATAGAAGCACCAAAAAGGGAAACATGGTCTCCCTGAAGAAGCAATAAAAGGATGCTTACAGTGAGGAAGAACTGTTTTGGTCTCAGAAATCAAGGATACAATGGCTCAGGGAGGGAGACAAAAACACAAAACATTTCCATGCCTCTGTACAAGGAAGGAGAAGGAGAAACAGAATGAACAAATTACAGAGAAAGGATGGATCTTGGACTGAGAGTGAGGAGGAGTTGAGCAATGAAATAGCAGAATACTATAGGAAACTCCTGACTAGTAATGAAGAAGGGGAATTAAATGAGGTATTGGATGGTATACCCCACACTATCACTACTGAAATGAATGAAAACCTGTTAAAACCTGTGAAGGAAGAAGAAATCAAATCTGTTGTTTTCTCTATGAACCCAGAAAAAACCCTGGGGCTGATGGTATGTTGCCACTTTTCTTCCAAAAATTTTGGACTATTATAAAAAAAGAGGTGGTAAATGCAATCCAAACCTTTTTTCATACTGGTCATCTCTTAAAGAATGTCAATCATACTGTGATCACTCTCATTCCCAAAGTTTTAAATCCTACATCTCTGAAACATTTTAGCCTCATAAGCCCCTGCAATACTATGTACAAAGTCATTGCTAAGATCCTAGCAAATAGGCTAAAAAGAGTCCTGCATTGTTGTGTCTACAAAAATCAATCTGCATTTATCCCTGATAGGCAAATTCTAGACAATATTATGGTCTCTTATGAATATTTGCATTATCTAAAAAACAAAAGGCAAGGTAAGGATGGGTTCATGGCAATGAAGCTGGACATGTCTAAAGCATACGACAGAGTGGAATGGAGCTTTCTGGATGCAATTATGATAAAAATGGGGTTTCACAGCAAATGGAGAAACTGGATCATGGAGTGCTTAAGAACTGTATCCCACTCCTTTAACATAAATGGGGAGGTCAAAGAGTATGTTATCCCCAGAAGAGGAATCAAACAAGGGGATCCCTTATCCCCTTATCTATTTCTACTATGCTTAGAGGGGTCTCTAATCTGATCAGGAAGGCTACAGTTAGGGATGAGGATTAGCAGACAGGGACCTAGTCTAACACACCATTTTTTGTGAATGATTCATTGATCTTCTGCAAAGCAAACATGGATCAGGCAACAGAGTTAATGAGGGTGTTGCAAGTGTATGCCATGGGGTCAGGCCAACTGATAAATCTGGATAAGTCTTCCATACTGTTCAGTAAGAATGTGAGGCTAGAGATGATGAAAGAGATTTGTCAAACTATGAGGAACATGCAAAGGGTCAGCCAAGGCAAGTACCTAGGATTACCAATGGTAGTTAGAAGAACAAAAGAACAAATTTTTGGATTTGTTAAGACAAACATCCAACAGAGAATACTCAAGTGGAAAACAAATTCCTAAGTGCAGTAGGAAAGAAAATAATGCTTAAATCGGTAGCTTTGGCTATGCCTACGTATATTATGTCCTGCTTCAAGGTTCCATCAAGATTGTGCAAGGAAATCATCTCACTAATGTCTAATTACTGGTGGGGAGATGCTAGTGGAAAGAATAAGGTACACTGGTGCTCCTGGAGGAAGCTCACTCAAAACAAGGAAATGAGAGGCTTTGGCTTCAAAGACTTGGAGGCATTTAATACAGCATTGTTAGGCAAATAGGTATGGAGGTTGATAACTTAGCCAAATCCCCTGGTCAATCAAGTTATGAAGGCAAAATACTTTCCTAGGACCTCCATATTCAGGTGCAAAATCCCAAACAATGCGTCTTGGATATGGAGGAGCCTAATGGGAGTTAGAGCATTGGTGGAACAAGGGACTAGAAGAAAAATTGGCAATGGGAAAAACACAAATATTTGGGAAGACTGTTGGATCCCGAATACATCAAATGGCAGAGTGACAACCAAGAGAGTTATGGACAATGGGCTACAGAACATGGAAGAGCTGATTTGCCAGAAGAGGTGGAACAGGAATTTGGTCTTTCAAAATTTTAACAGAGAAGATGCAGAAAGGATCTTGAGCATACCAATAAGCTTATCAAGAAGGGAAGATAGCCATTTCTAGATTCATGGGGTAGATAGAAATTACTCTGTCAACTTAGGGTATAAAGTGCAGGCTCTTCACAATGTCAGCAAGCAGAAAGACAACCAGAAAGAGGGCTCTACAAGTTGGGAGCATCAAACTAGAAAGCTATGGAAGGAATTGTGAAGGCTGAAGGTAAAACACAAGCAGAAAATATTCCTATGGAAATGCTATCTATGGTAGAATCAAGGTAGAGGACCCCATTTGTAAGAGATGTGAAGATGAAAGAGAGACGATTGAACATACCCTATTGAACTATAGAGAAGCAAAACAGACATGGAAGTTTGCGCCAATCCAATGGGAAGGTATGCAGGAGCAACATGGATGTTTTAGAAGATGGTGGACATCAATCTCAGAAGCAAGACACAGAGCAGCAGGGCTGCAACACATTTCCTTATCTGTCAACATTCTTTGGCAGATATGGAAAGATAGGAATGATGTGGAATTCAATGGAAAGAAATACCAGCCATGGAAGACAATACAGAAGGCACAAGGGGATTGGTTGGAATTTGGAGAGATAGATAACAAGGAAACTAGGATGAGCACAGAGGATACAACAGCTCTACATCAAAACACCCAGCAGCTAGGACCAGAATATGGAGTAGTGAAGTTGAGGATTGGGACAACAAGAGAAATGGACAAGTCTAGTCTAGGCATTGGAATTAGTTTGACAGAAGGAGATCAAGGGCCAAAGAGAGGATGGGCATTAAGAGAAAGCAGCTCAGGATCACAATTGGTGGACGAAGCAGTTGCACTAAAACTGGCTATGTGTAAAGCCACCAACCTACAACACAGGAACATGCAATTCCAAGTGCAAAACTAGCAACTCCTCAACCATATTCGAACAAAAAAAGCATGGGACATCAGACTAGCTACTGTGGTGGATGATATTGTTCAGTTAAGAGAATTGTTTCGTATGTGCTCCTTTTGTCTAGTTAAAAATAACAAGGATCAACTAAGCTCTAAGTTTAGCAACTATGCCTTGGGCATCACTTTAGATGAGGAACTTTTGTTTTCTTAGTGGCAAAAACACCGCTTGTAAAGTTAACTCGAACCTTTGCTCGCACTTGTACATCTTTTAACAAGAAATACAATCAATTACCGTTTCGAAAAAAAAAGGGTAAAAAACAAAAAAAAAAAACTCATATGGTAAGTCTAATATACAGAAAGCCCCCCATAATTTCAAAATATACAATACGACACCTCATGCTTTGAACTAAATTATAAAGATGATGGAATCCGTTAAACTTAAAGGAAATGGATGAAATGACCAAAATGTCCTGATATAATTAAGCAAAAGACAACTCAAAAAAACCATTTGTTTTATTCTCTAAATAGAGAGAATTGAGGGTTAAGGGGCAGAATAGGTATATTTGTTAAAAATTAGGTATAAAAAAAAATTTTTAGGTTCCAATAAGTCATTTCCGTTAAGTTTAACGGATTCCGTCATCTTTACAATTTAGTTCAAAACATGAGGTGTCGTGTTGTATATTTTGAAACCACAGGGGACTTTTTTGTGTATTAGACTTACCGCAGGGGGCTTTTTTATTTTTCACCCAAAAAAAAACTAATAAGAAATGGCAAACCATTTACAAGAAAAAGCTTGCGAATCAAGATTAAAATGAACTTACATTTATTAAAGAAAAGCATTTTCTAAAATTTAAGAAATACTAACGTATCCAAAACAAATTCAGTACTAAAAAAAAATTAGGCCTGCACTGAATGTCTGAGAGCTCAATATTCTTACAAAAGTCATGATTTTTTCAAGCCATTGAAATCTAACAAAATGCTTTGTGAAATAAAAGATCAAACCTAAAATCCAGAGCAACAAGTAAATCTTTCCAAATATGTGATGATGTTTTCAACAGCAATATTTTTTTCTGTGCAATAGTCGGAGCTTTCAAGAAGACGCTAAATTAGGAGTCAACATAAAACGAAACTTAAATTAGGCAACACATAAAGCAGGAAAAGTGGCCTTACTTGTCAAAGGAAAAGGAAGAACAATGGTGTGCACACCCTTAAAAACTTGGTAAAAAAAATAAGACATTACACTTGATTGGTAATTGATTATTTTTTTTTTGGGTCGGTATTAGGGTTGAAAAATGAATCAAACTAATGATATTTGAATTAAATTCAGTCTGGTAAAAGCTCGTTTGATTTGATTCACCAACTTGTCAAATCAATTTTAAACATTATTTTATATTCGATACCATTCAAACTTGGTGAAATCAAATTTAGTTCAGCAAAAGTTATGGTGGTACTTCTTGAACATCAAGTTACGAGTAGCATCACCGGTAAATGGGGCAACTACAGTACTATTCAATTATCATTCATCTCATATCATGCTATTATTTTACTGTATGTAAGAATTTTGCTCATATATGTAAAATTTTATCTAAAATATTTTTTGAAAAATGTACAAAAATATATAAATATGTGCCAAATTTTATATAACAAAAATAACAACCGTACAATTACATGAATTTTTTGAATTAGTGCTCCTAATCCAATATTGACCACATTGTACCTGATACGACCATGTGCTAAAATTGTGACACCAATCATCAAGGACCCCACACGGGCAACATGTCAAAAGTGGATAGCTTTTGGGGCTAGTCAGAATGTAGTCAAAAGGTATTTTCCATGTCAAAAAACGGGATACCTATTAAACAAGTTTTTTCCATGTAGTGACATATATACTACATAAAATAGGACCTGTCTAACGGATGCCCTCTTCCTTAATATATATTTTAGATGTTATATTTTTGAAAATATAAAATTAATTAGAGAAAGTAAATAAATATAAGGGAGAATTATAGGTAAGATTAAATAGGAAAAATATATTAATGTAAGGAAGGGTAATAATTATTAGTATGTTATATATGTAGACACCAAAAAAAAAAAATTCATGAATCATTTTATGATTTGTTTGTATCTATTATTATTTATTTTTATTTACTTATCTCTATTTATATTTTTACTTTTTTTGAAGAAAATTATTCCATCTCATTTGATTTTTATTTGATTATTTTTGCAGAAAAATTAGAAAGAAAAAAAAAGGAAATACAGAAAAGGAAAAAGAAAAAATAAAAATCAGATGTAAAAAAATAAAATAAAATTCGCGCGTGCTGCATCTTCAAGCTTCGTACAAGAAGCAAAGTAGCAGTACAAAAAACCAGCTGGGATTGGAGCAATTCCCATTCGCATTTTCCTTTTCTTTCCTCCCAATGCATTGCCAGTACACAAAGCCACATCACCTCTACAAGATTCATCAAGAAAACTCCAAAAACAAGAGGATTAAATGGCTCCAAATGAGCCAACAAAACCAGTTGCATCCTCACCTTTGAGGTGAGGGTTTGGAGGGTTTTGTTTCATATAAAAGAGCTAAAAAGCAGCGATTAAGGTAAGAAAAAAGAGTGAAGAGCAGCGGGGAGAACAGAAAAGAAAGAAAAGAGTGAACGGAAAGAGAGAGAAAAAAAAAAAGGAAAAGGTTCCTAGAAAAATTCAAGAAAGATTCTGTAGAAATAAGTTTACACAAATGGGGATCAAGACTTGATGAATTCAAGGCGTGTAGTCACTTTCCTTGAAGTTTAGATGCCCCCACTATCTTGCGTAATCCGGTCTCTGGGCAAAAACTCTGGAATACAATGAATTCTGAATTAGACAACCAAAGTAGCAAGTTTCTTGGATTTGTCTAGTCAACAATAAAAATGCTTAAGTTAGTTTTCTGGTGTGCCAACCGATTGATTTATACCCCACAAAAACACAGAAAACTGTTTAGAACTGTTATCACATGTAACTCCTTTCAAAGGAATATGAAGTTTCACTGGTTGAAAGGGTGCTTCAAAAGGTGCAATTCTTTCCTATTTTGCAAACTACGCTTAACAATCCCCACTTAGTTGCAAAATAGAAAGTCAATACTTAACACGAAAAGTCAGTGCATCAAGGAAAGTAACTTCATTCGTCTTAAACTTCCTTGGTGAAAAAATTAAGTTTCTGTAGATTTTGGTCGGTCCGGATTAGGACGTGGCACGTCTAATCATTTAGGAATCTTCTGTTTATAACTGGGAACTCTGATCTTTAAGCGTGGTCACTTAAGCGTGGCACGCTGAACTCGTTCCGGATTAGACGTGGGCACGTCTAACTCATAGGAAGTCTTCTGTTTTGTAACTAGAACTCTGATCTTTAAGCGTGATCACTTAGCGTGAGCATGCTTAACTCGTTCCGGATTAGACGTGGGCACGTCTAACTCATAAGAAGTCTTCTGTTTTGTAACTGGAACTCTGATCTTTAAGCGTGGGCACGCTTAACTCCTAAGGAGTCTTCTGGTCTCCAAACCGAAATACACATTTAAGTGAAACCCTTGGTGGCTAGATTGCTTAAACCAAGATTCACAAAAATAAGAAATATTACATACATGAATCATGTAGCATTTATATATTCACAACCATCTGTAGCACTATTACTTGGCATGTGTCATCCTATTCATGATCATATACAAGAGATTACCCAAAACTCTTGCTAGAAGCGGCACCACTTCTATGACCATATAGGTAAACTATATTTCTAGTTTTAACAAATAAAACACAAGAAATATGTTTATTAAGAGTTACTTCTCATCCTACTCACTTAAGAGTAACGCATAACACTACTAATTGGAATGGTCTACACACAAAAATGTAGTGTTCACTATCACTTGAAGCAACTTGTTATTACCCTTTAAACCTTTCAAACTAGGGGTAGTACTAGAAGAAAGGTTGGGTTACCATTGCTAAGTGATCTTAGTATAAGGATTTTAATCCCATTCCGGATGTTGTTACATTCACTAACTCTCTTGTTAGAGGTTTAGTCAACGGATCCGCCAAGTTTTTGTGTGTTCTTACAAACACAATACTGACAACATCACTTGCAAGCATTTGTCTTATAAATGCATGTCTCAAGCTTATATGTCTAGACTTACCATTGTAAACTTTATTCAATGCTCTAGACATAGTAGCTTCACTATCACAAAAGATAGTTGTTGGAGGCATTGGTCTAGGCCAAAAATCAATATCGAGTAAAAGATCTCTTAGCCACTCAGCCTCTTTACAAGCTGAAGATAGTGCAATAAATTTAGCTTCCATGGTTGAATGAGTTATCACCGTTTGCTTCTTTGAAGCCCATGAGATAGCTCCACCACCAAGCATAAAAATCCAACCACTAGTCGGTTTTTGCTCACTAATACTAGTAATCCAACTAGCATCTGAAAAACCCTCAAGAACACTAGGTAAACTATTATAAAAGAGCCCAAGATCTTTGGTTCTTTTAAGATAACCAATCACTCTACAAATAGCTTTCCAATGATCTTTACTTGGATTTTTAGTGTATCTAGCTAGTCTACAAACAGAATATGAAATATCCGGCTTAGTGCAACTCATTGCATACATAAGGCTACCAATAACACTAGCATATTCTAGTTGAGCTATTGGTTTACCGGTATTCTCATACAATTTAAAGTTAGGATCAAAAGGGGTGCCAACTTCTTTCACATTTAAATGTTGATACTTCTTTAATATTTTCTCAACATAATGTGATTGAGACAGGGCAAAACCCCCACTATGTCTTTTAACTTTAATCCCCAAGATAGTATCTACTTCACCAAGATCTTTCATCTTGAACTTAGAAGATAAATACTTCTTAGTTTCTACTACACCTTTAAGTGTAGCACTAACAATTAGCATGTCATCCACATACAAACAAATAATCACACTATACTCACTATTGGATTTAGAATAAATGCACTTATCAGCATTATTGTACCTAAATCCATTAGAGAGTAAAACAAATTCGAATTTCTCATGCCATTGTTTTGGAGCTTGTTTCAAGCCATACAAAGACTTCACTAGTTTACACACCTTATGTTCATTACCCGGGAGTATAAAACCTTCCGGTTGTTCCATGTACACCTCCTCATTCAAATCACCATTTAAGAAAGCAGTTTTAACATCCATTTGATGCACATGAAGGCTAAAAACAGAAGCTAAAGCTAGAAGTACTCTAACAGAGGTTATTCTAGCCACAAGTGCGTATGTGTCAAAATAGTCTATTCCTTCCTTTTGTCTATAGCCTTTAGCTACTAACCGAGCCTTGTAAGTAAGAATAGTTCCATCAGTGGCATATTTCTTGCGAAATACCCACTTACAACCAATAGGTTTAGAACCTTGAGGCAAGTCCACAAGAACCCAAGTATTGTTAGACAATATTGAGTCCATTTCATCATTCACAGCCTCTTTCCAAAATGCAACATCTCTCGATTTCATAGCTTCATCATATGTCTTAGGATCATCCTCTACACTCAACAAAATTGGAGTTTTATTTAGTAGAGAATCTCTATTTCCTTCTACTAGAAAAACAATAGCTTGAAGAGACACAAAGTCGGGGGGCAATTGTTTTTCTTTTCTTTGTCTTTGACTCCTCCTAGGTTCACTAGGAGTATCAATTTCTTTTCTTTTTGTACCACTAGAAGAAGTTGCATTTGGAGAGGATGGACCTATAGTAACTGTTGAGTCTTTAAGAAACTTATCTTCAACGAACTCAACATCCCTTGACTCAACTATTATATTTGAACCAAGATCAAGTAGTCTATAGGCTTTCGAATTTTCTGCATAGCCAACGAACACACTTTTAAGGGCTCTAGGTCCCAATTTAGTCCTTTTATTATCAGGGACCCTATAGTAGGCTATACAGCCCCAAATCCTTAAATAAGACAGATTTGGTTTTCTATTTTTCCACACTTCATATGGAGAAATTCTAGTTTTTAAGGAAG